>NW_028270144.1:132061994-132334346 GCF_037043375.1 Chiloscyllium plagiosum | reverse complement strand
AATTGTGCAATGGGTTTGGTTTAGGCATTTATGGGAACTAAAATCAGGAATTGAAGCGTGATGTGCAATTGTGGACATTAAATCATCTTGTGGTTTGTCATTATTCTCTCGGTGTGATGCAAGATTGTCCACTGAGCCTGTTGACTCAGTCTATATCTATACCCACAGCTTTCAATTCTATTACTCTGAAGCCCAGAACTCTCTTCTCAGTATGACTCTCCCAAGCTAGCTGTACCATCTTCATGTCTCACCCAGGTTAATTGAATTGAATTGAATTTATTGTCACATGCGCCGAGGCACAGTGAAAAGCTTTGTCTTGCGAGCAATACAGGCAGGTCACAGAGTTAAGTAGCATCGATAGTAAATAATAGGTAAACAGCGGCAAAAACAAAAACACAGGTACGGGCGAATGTTAGGAGTTTGTGAGTCCTTTCAGTTTTGTACCAACTGTAGGGTAGAAACTATTTTGAAACCAACTGATGCATGTGTTCAGCCTTCTGTACCTTCTCCCTGATGGTAGAAGTTGGAAAAAATCATTGCCAGGGTGGGATGGATCTTTGAGAATGCTGGTGGCCTTTCCTTGACAACGGGCCTGGTAGATGGATTCTATCGATGGGAGGTTGGCCTTTGTGATTGTCCGGGCCGAGTTCACCACTCTCTGTAACCATCTCCGATCTTGAATGGTGCAGTTGCCAAACCAGGTAGTGATACATCCAGACAGAATGCTCTTGATGGGGCACCTATAAAAGTTGGCAGGGGTATTCGCTGTCATGCCAAATTTCCTCAGCTGTCTGAGGAAGAAGAGATGTTGTTGGGCCTTTGTAACCAGTGCGTCCACACGGAGAGTCCAAGAAAGCTTGTTGTGGATGACCACTCCCAGGAGCTTGACACTCTCCACTCGTTCCACCTCTGTGCTGTTAATGTGTAGGGGGGGCATGAGTAACATCCTGCGCAAGTCAATAATGAGTTCCTTGGTTTTTCCGGCATTGAGAGCTGGGTTGTTCTCAGTGCACCATTTTCCCAGGTCTTCCACCTCCCGTCTGTAGTCTGTTTCGTTGCCATCTGAGATTCGACCAACTATGGTGGTGCCATCAGCGAACCTGTAAATGGCATTAGTCTGGTATTTGGTGACGCAGTCATGGGTATACAGTGTGTACAATAGGGGGCTGAGTACGCACTCCTGGGGGCTTCAGTGTTGAGTGTTAGTGACGATGAAATATTGTCCCCAATCTTCACTGATTGTGGTATGTGGGTCAGAAAACTGAGGATCCAGTTGCAGAGAGTGGGGCTTAGTCCGAGATCACTAGGTCTCGAGGGGATAATAGTGATGAAGGCTGGGCTATAGTCAATGAGTAGGATTCTTACATAACTGTTCTTGGTGTTAAGATGTTCTTGGGAGGACTGAAGGACAAGTGATATGGCATCTGACGTGGATCCATTGGTCTGATAGGCAAATTGGAGTGAGTCAAGAGTAGTGGGGAGGCTGGAGTTGATTAATGACATGACCAGCCTTTAGCAGCATCACCCTCACCAGAGTGAAGAGCAGGGTTGAATCATTTGCAAATGTTGCTCAACACTGACAGAACAACCTTCATTGTTGCTGGATTAAAATCCTGATATTCCTCCTTACGGATATACCTTCAACATAGATACCGGAACATCCCACTTTCTCTGCTCTTGCTTGTGGCTCAGGAGTAGCTGGCTCCCCTTTGAGTTGTGAGGTTCTGGGTTCACATCCCACTCAGGAGCTTGAGTACAAAGACCTGTAGTTTAAATACATGGGAAATAATTTTCTCACTTTTGTAATTTATACCCTTACTTATCAACACAAGGATATGTATGCTTTACTACTTCCTTAAATAAAAGCAAAATACTGCAGATGCTGAAAATCTGTACCAAATGAGGAAAATGCTGGGGAAATGCAACAGGACTGGCAAATTTGGGGAGAGGGGAACAGAGTTAACAGAAAGGGGTAGAAAAATGGTGATTTTAAAAAATGTTTTCAGCATGTAGAGGAGGAGTAAAGGTTGTTAATTGTGGTGAAAGAGAAATGGAGATGTAGAATATTGTAAAATAAGGTGTGAAAGGATGAAAATGGGTCATTTTGGCTGAGAACAAGGTAAAGAGGACTAGCCAGTGAGGGTGTGGGTGGGAGTTGTGGTGAAAGGAATGGAAGACAAGTGGAGGACAAACCTCATGGGGTCAGCCTCTGAGATTGTGACACTCTGTATTGAGATGGAGGATTGGAAAGATGCCATGGCAGAGTGAGAAAATATTCTGAATGGTGGAGGAATGGACTCGGGTGTCAGGGAGAAATGTTGGCAGTGGAGTGGAGGGGATTGTTTGCCTGTTGCTGGAGATGGTAAAAATAACGGAGAGTGATCGTTTGAACGTGGAGGTAGATGAAATGGAAAGTGAGGCCAAGGGGAACCCCATTTTCATTGTGGGAAGGAGGGGAAGGGTGAGGGCAGAATTAGCCAAGATGGGTCAGACATGACTGAGGATCCAACTTGCTTAATGTGTTCTGCCACCTTCAAAGATCCATGTGCGCGTATGCCTCGATTCCTCTGCTCTTGCACCCTGTGAGGATTAGGATAGAACTTTATTCTGTCTTTTCACTTTCCAATCAAAATGACTGAACAGGCTATTCAACCACACCAAACCACAACAATGTCTCAGACAGACCATTTGTTATCACCAGCAAATACAATTGCAAACTCAGCCCTGTCACTGAAACATAGGAGCAGGAGTAGGCCATTCTGCCCTTCGAGCCTGCTTCCCCCATTCATTATGATCATAGCTGAGCATCCAGCTCAATAGCCTCTTCCTGTTTCCCCTTTTTATACTTTAAATATTATACTTTAATCCCTTTAGCCCCAAGTGCTATATTAAACTCCTTCTTGAAATCATACAGTATTTTGGCCTTACTTTTTTAAGGGGCAGTGAATTCAACAGCTTGGCACTCTCCGGATGAAGAAATTTCTCCTCATCTCAACCCTAAAAGATTGACTAATTACCCTTAAACCAGGACCTCTGATTTTGGACACCTCACCTTCAGGAACATTCTTCTTGCACCTATCCTGTCTAGTCCTGTTAGAATTTTGTAGATTTCTATGCAATGCCCCCTCATTCTTATGAGTTCCAGTTCAGCATGGTGGCTCAGTGGTTAGCACTGCTGCCTCACAGAGCCAGGGACCCAGGTTGAATTCCCTCCTTGGGCGACTGTCTGTCTGTGTGGGTTTTCTCTGGGTGCTCCTGTTTCCTCCCACAGTCACAAAGATGTGCAGGTTAGGGTGAATTGACCGTGCTAAATTGCCCATAGTGTTCAGGATGTGAGGGTTAGGTGCATTAGTCAGGGCTAAATATAGGGTCGGGGGAATGGGTCTGTGTGGGTTACTGTTCAGAGGAGGTTGGTGTGGACTTGTTGGGCTGAGAGGCCTGTTTCCATACTGTAGGGATTCTATTCTATGATTTAACCCCTCCTTAAAGGTCCGTCATGGCTTTCCCAGGAATTAGTCTGGTGAAACTTTGGTATACTCCCTGCATTACAGAACATCCTTCCTCAGATAAAGAGGCCAGAACTGTACACAATATTCCAGGTGTGGTCTCACCAAGGCTCTGTATAATTACAACAAATCATCCCTGTGCCTGCCCTTGAATCCTCTCACTATGAAGGCCAACGAATCATTTGCCTTCATCACCAACTGCTGTACCTGCAATGCTTACCGTCAGTGACTGGTGTACAAGGGCACCCAGGTCTCATTGCATAGTCCCCTCTTCTCAAATTATAGTCATTCAGATAATAATTTGTCTCCCTGTTATTTGTTGCCAAAGTGAACAGCCTCCCGGTTATAAATATTATATTGCTAAGTATTTGCCCACTCACTCTACCTGTTTAAATCACATTTGGGATGTGAAGGTGCTGGTATTGGACTGGGGTGGAGAAAGGCAGAAGTCACATGACTCCAGGTTATAGTCCAACAGGTTTATTTGAAATCACAAGCTTTTAGAGCACTGCTCCTTCATCAGATGCTCCGAAAGCTTGTGATTTCAAATAAACCTGTGGGACTATAACTTGGTGTCGTGTACCTTCTGACTACGCCATCTCTGCACCTCCTCACCGCTCACCCTCTCACCCAGCTTTTTGTCAGCTGCAAATTTGCGGATATTACATTTAGTTTTCTCATCTAACTCATTAATGTATATTGTAAATAGCTAGGGTCTAAACACAGCTCTGTGATATCCCACTAATCACCGCCTTCCTATTTAGAAAAAGACCCATTTATTCCTACTGTTTGTTTCCTGTCTGCCAATCTATTCTCTATCCAGCTCAGTGCACTATTCCTGATCTCCTGTACTTTAATTTTACACATTAATCTCTTAGGTGGAACTTTGTTGAAAATCTAAATAAACCACATCCACTGACTCTGCCACCCCCACCCTCCCATCAACTCTACTAGTTACATCCCTGAAGAATTCCAGTCGATTTCCAAAGTATGATTTCCCTTTTGTAAATCCATGTTGATTCTGTCCAATCCTTCCACTGTTTTCCAAGTGTTCTGCTAAGTGGTTGATAGTTCCTGTTTTCTCTGTATCTCCCTTTTTAAAGTGAGATTACATTAGCTCCTGCCCAATCTGTGTAGGAGTTTCTAGGAACTTGGACAACCATCACCAATCCTCACACTATTTCTCTGGTCACTTCCTTATCTACTCTTGGAAGTAGATTCTTCGACTCCGGGGATTTATCTGCCTTCAGTCCCATCAATCTCATCAATTTTCCCAACACCATTTTTGTCCTAATACTGATTTCCTTCAGTTCCTCCCTCTCACTAAACCCTGTGTTCCCCAACATTTCTAATATGTTGCTTGTGTCCTCCTTTGTGATCACAGAACCAAAGGATGTACTTAGTTGGTCAGCCATTTCTTTTGTTCCCATTATAAATTCCCCTCTTTCTGACTGCAAGAGACCTACATTTGTCTTCACCAATCTTTTTCTCTGTATATACCTACAAAAAACTTCACAGTTAGTTTTTATGACTTAGAGATGTGAAGGACTGCCGATGGTAGAAGCCTGAGTTAGTAGCTGTGAGGCTGGAAAAGCACAGCAGGTCAGACCGTATCCAAGGAGCAGGAAAGTCAATGTTGTGTGCCAAAACCCTTTGTCAGGGCTGGGAGGGGAGGGAGCCCAGAAGTATATGGGGTGGGGTGGGAGGGAGGATCTGGAGATCCAACAGAGATTCAACCTGCACTTCATCCAACCTCATCTGTTGCATTCTTTGCTCTTGATATGGTCTCTTTTGTATCGGGGAGACTCAGGGACCAGTTCATGGTCTGCGCTCTCATGCATCAACCAACCTGACCTTCCGGTTATCATCCATTTTAATCTCCCCCCACCCCCCTGCCCCCACTAACATCCTTGGCCTCCTGCACTGTCAGAGTGGGGCTAAACAGAAACTGGAGGAACAACACCTGATGTTTCACTTGGGGATCTTACAGCCCAATGGCTTCAACAGCCCTATCCCAATGTCTAGCCTCACCCATCCTCCTCACCTCCCTCATCTGACCTAACCTATCCATCTTCCTGATCACCTAGCCGATCCAGCCTTCCCACTGACCAATCGCAATTGCCCCCAAATCCAGCTTCACATATACTGACAGCCAGTTTTATTGTTTTCCCTAAGCTAACTATTACACTTTTTTTTTTCTTTATCAATCCTTCTATTCTCCTTTGTTGAATTCTAAACTGCTCCCACTTCTTAGGTCTGTCGTTTTTTTTTTCTGGCCAATTTGTATGCCTTTTCTTTGAATTTACCACTCTCTCTAATTTCCCAGGAATGTTTAGATCAGTAGATCAGTCCAAGTAGAACGGATTGTTTCTGGACAGGACTGGGACTAATGTCTTCGGGGTGGGGGTGGGGTTGCTAGTGCTGTTTGGGAAAGTTTAAACCAGATTGGCAGTTGAGATGGGAACTTCAGCAGGGAGACAGTTATTCATTGCTACCCAGTTCAAAACTAAAACTGGAAAGGTGGCTCAGGCAGGACTTCAGCCATTCTTCCTGCATGTGTGTTGGAAGATTTCGCAGGTTTGGCCCTGTTCCGAATGCATAGTGTGGCCAAAACCCCATCCTGGGACTCGAATGTGGAGCTTCTCACTCAGACAGGGCAATAACCACTGAACCACAAAACCACTTCTGTGCCCTTGACATTATCATTATCACCAACCCAGCTTCAATAATTCACATCTCAATTAAAGATGGCACTGGAAAAAGCACAGCCAGTCAGGCAGTATCTAAGGGCCAGGAGAGTCAACATTTTGGGCAGGACCCTTCATCGGGACTGAATATATTTGTGTAATAGATTGTTATATCAAGGTGCTTTGTGCTAATCGGTGTTTTTTTTTAACAGTTTAACAGTAACATGGACGAGGTAGCTGTTGTTGCCTCGAAGCTGTGTGTCCGGTTAAAGCTGGCCCCTCCGGATATCTGTGTCCAGGCCGTCGCCTTGTTCAAACACGATGTGATAATTGCCTGGACTGAATCTATCCTGAAGCCATCAGAGATCTGTGGCTTGTTCCTGGGTGTTGTTTGTGGTCATTGGGACATTTACTCTGACTGGAATGTCACACTCCCTGACACACCAAAGCCTCCCGTCATCCCCCCCAAGCCACCCCTCCCTGGTTCTCCTGTCACAAGGATACTATTTCTCACAGACATTCACTGGGACAAAGATTACATCCCAGGGAGTAACCCTGACTGCCGGGACCCCTTGTGCTGCAGGAAGGGCTCGGGTTTACCCCCTAGCCATCGGAAAGGAGCTGGGAAGTGGGGTGAATACAGCAAGTGTGACCTTCCCCTCCACACCATCGAGAACCTTCTACAGCATCTTCAACCTGGACACTTTGATCTGGTCTACTGGACTGGGGATATTCCAGCTCATGATGTCTGGCACCAGACCCGGAAAGACCAACTCACGGCTCTCAACACCATCACCGGACTCATCCAGAAATACCTGGGCCACGTTGCTGTCTACCCAGCCGTTGGCAATCATGAGAGCACTCCAGTCAACAGCTTCCCTCCTCCCTTCATCCACGGTAACGAGTCCTCTGCCTGGCTCTACGATGCAATGGTGCAGGCCTGGAAGGGCTGGCTGCCTGAGGAAGCTCAGGAAACTCTCCGGTAAACAAGAATCTGAGCAGAAGGATGGGAATACAGGCAGGGTCTCCTCTATACTGTAAAGCTTTCTCACCTTGGTGGGTGCACCTCCTCTTGAGATAGTGAGGAGATGGTCCCTTGTAGTCTCTGTTATCAGCCAGTGCAGTGCTCTCTGATACTGGCCTTCAGCAGTGTGCAATTCCCTCAGTCCTAACCTTTTGAATAATGGCAGAAAATGTTCAAATAACCTTTCAGCCAATAAGCGAGGACTCTGACAAACAAGGCGGGCAAGTTGAGGGAACAAATTAAAGCATAGGACACATTGTCATTACTGTCATTGAGATATGGTTGGGGAGGGGGGCAGCATTGCAATGTGGTGGGGAGGGGGAGGACAGGATTGTGATGCGGTGGGGAGGGGGAGGACAGGATTGTGATGCGGTGGGGGGGGGGACAGGATCGCGATGCGGTGGGGAGGGGGAGGACAGGATTGTGATGCGGTGGGGGGGGGGGGACAGGATCGCGATGCGGTGGGGAGGGGGAGGACAGGATTGTGATGCGGTGGGGAGGGGGAGGACAGGATTGTGATGCGGTGGGGGGGGGGGACAGGATCGCGATGCGGTGGGGGGGGGGGACAGGATCGCGATGCGGTGGGGAGTGGGGGGGGGGGACAGGATCGGGATGCGGTGGGGAGTGGGGGGGGGACAGGATCGGGATGCGATGGTGGGGGGGACAGGATCGGGATGCAGTGGGGGGGGGACAGGATCGCGATGCGGTGGGGAGTGGGGGGGGGACAGGATCGCGATGCGGTGGGGAGTGGGGGGGGGACAGGATCGCGATGCGGTGGGGAGTGGGGGGGGGGACAGGATCGCGATGCGGTGGGGAGTGGGGGGGGTTGGACAGGATCGGGATGCGGTGGGGAGTGGGGGGGGGACAGGATCGGGATGCGGTGGGGGGGGGGACAGGATCGGGATGCGGTGGGGGGGGGGACAGGATCGGGATGCGGTGGGGGGGGGGACAGGATCGGGATGCGGTCGGGGGGGGGGACAGGATCGGGATGCGGTCGGGGGGGGGGACAGGATCGCGATGCGGTGGGGAGGGCAGGATCGGGATGGAGTGGGGGGGGCAGGATCGGGATGCGGTGGGGGGGGACAGGATCGCGATGCGGTGGGGGGGGACAGGATCGCGATGCGGTGGGGAGTGGGGGGGGACAGGATCGCGATGCGGTGGGGAGTGGGGGGGGGACAGGATCGCGATGCGGTGGGGAGTGGGGGGGGACAGGATCGGGATGCGGTGGGGAGTGGGGGGGGGGACAGGATCGCGATGCGGTGGGGAGTTGGGGGGGGACAGGATCGCGATGCGGTGGGGAGTTGGGGGGGGACAGGATCGCGATGCGGTGGGGAGTTGGGGGGGGACAGGATCGCGATGCGGTGGGGAGTGGGGGGGGGACAGGATCGCGATGCGGTGGGGAGTTGGGGGGGGACAGGATCGCGATGCGGTGGGGAGTGAGGGGGGGACAGGATCGCGATGCGGTGGGGAGTGAGGGGGGGACAGGATCGCGATGCGGTGGGGAGGGGGGGACAGGTTTGGGATGCGGTGGAGAGGTGGGGGACAGGTTTGGGATGCGGTGGGAGTGGGGGGGGGACAGGATCGCGATGCGGTGGGGAGTGGGGGGGGGGGGCAGGATCGCGATGCGGTGGGGAGTGGGGGGGGGGGCAGGATCGCGATGCGGTGGGGAGGGGGGGGGCAGGATCGCGATGCGGTGGGGAGGGGGGGGGACAGGATCGCGATGCGGTGGGGAGGGGGGGACAGGATCGCGATGCGGTGGGGGGGGGGGGACAGGATCGGGATGCGGTGGAGGGGGGGGGGACAGGATCGGGATGCGGTGGGGAGTGGGGGGGGGGACAGGATCGGGATGCGGTGGGGAGTGGGACAGGATCGGGATGCGGTGGGGAGTGGGGGGTGGGACAGGATCGCGATGCGGTGGGGAGTGGGGGGGGGAACAGGATCGCAATGGGGGGGGGACAGGATCGCGATGCGGTGGGGAGTGGGGGGGGACAGTTTGGGATGCGGTGGGAAGTGGGGGGGGTGGGACAGGATTGCGATGCGGTGGGGAGTGGGGGTGGGACAGGATCGCGATGCGGTGGGACAGGATCGCGATGCGGTGGGGGGGGGGACAGGTTTAGGATGCGGTGGGGGTGGGACAGGATCGCGATGCGGTGGGGGGGGGGTACAGGTTTGGGTTGGGGGGGGACAGGATCGGGATGCGGTGGGGAGTGGGGGGTGGGACAGGATCGCGATGCGGTGGGGAGTGGGGGGGGGAACAGGATCGCGATGCGGTGGGGTGTGAGGGGGTGGACAGGATCGCGATGCGGTGGGGAGTGGGGGGGGGGTACAGGATCGCGATGCGGTGGAGAGTGGGGGGGGGGACAGGATCGCGATGCGGTGGGGAGTGGGGGGGGGGACAGGATCGCGATGCGGTGGGGATTGGGGGGGGGACAGGATCGCGATGCGGTGGGGAGTGGGGGGGGACAGGATCGCGATGCGGTGGGGAGTGGGGGGGGGGGACAGGTTTGGGATGCGGTGGGGGTGGGACAGGATCGTGATGCGGTGTGGGGGGACAGGTTTGGGATGCGGTGGGGGTGGGACAGGATCGCGGTGGGGAGGGGGGGACAGGTTTGGGATGCGGTGGCGGGGGGGACAGGATCGCGATGCGGTGGGGAGGGGGGTACAGGTTTGAGATGCGGTGGGGACAGGGGACAGGATCACGATGCGGTGGGGAGTGGGGGGGAGGACAGGATCGCAATGCGGTGGGGAGTGGGGTGGGGGAGACAGGATCGCGATGCGGTGGGGAGGGGGGGACAGGTTTGGGATGCGGTGGGGAGTGGGGGGGGGGACAGGTTTGGGATGGGGGGGACAGGTTTGGCAATATTTCAGGAAGTTAATTGACTGGCGATAGTTTGTGATTACAAGTTACTTTCAGATTGAAGGTAAATAGGTAGAATATTAATAAGTTACAAAGTAAAAGACGGAAAGACTCAAGAGGAACATTTTTTAAATCAAACTAAGTAAATAAAATAGAAATGCCGGGCCAGGCAATGTGTTCTAACTGCATGATGTGAGAGCTGGTGGACTCTTGTGATTTTGGAGTCCCATTATTAAGAATAAGATTGTGAGGGATTGGAAGTGCATGGTAAAATTGGACTGGGTCAGCACAGCTTCCTCAAGGAAAGGTCACGCCTGACAAATCGGTTAAAATTCCAGAGGAGGGAAAGAGCAAGTTAGACAAAGGAGAGCCAGTGGAGATGATCTATCTGCATTTCCAGAAGGTCTTTGACAAGGTGCCACACAGGAGGCTGCGAAATAAGATAAGAGCCCGTGGTGTTAGGGACAAGGTACTGGCCTGGATACAGGATTGGCTGACTGGCAGAAGTCAGAGAGTTGGAATAAAGGGGCCTTTTTCAGAATGGCAATCAGTGACGAGTTGAGTTTAGCAGAGGTCAGTGTTGGCACCACAGCGATTCATGTTATATATTAATGATCTGGATAAAGGAACTGAGGACATTGTTGCTAAGTTTGCAGATGACACAAAGGTAGATGGAGGGACAGATAACATTGAAGAAACAGGGAGGCTGCAGAAGAACTTGGGACAGGCTAGGATTGTGGACAAAGAAGTGGCAGAGAGAATACAGTGTGGGAAAGTATGAGGTTATATACTTTGTGAAGAATAGAGGCATTGACTGTTATCTAAACTTTGAAGGGCTTTGGAAATCTGAAGCACAAAGAATCATGGAGAGACCTAGTTCAGGATTCTGTTACAGTTAACATGCAGGTTCAGCTGGCAGTTAGGAAGGCAAATGCAATATTAGCATTTCATTCAAGCAAGCTGTAATACAAGAGCAGAGATGTACTGCTGAGGCTGTATGAAGCTCTGCTCAGGCTGCATTTGGAATATTGTGAGCAGTTTTGGTCCTCATATCTAAGGAAGGAATGTGCTGGCCTTGGAGGGGATCCAGAGGAGGTTTACAAGAATGATCCCAGGGAAGAAAGGGCTTGTTATATGAGGAGTATTTGAGGACTTTGGGTCTGTACTTGATGGAGTTTACAAAGATGGTTGTTTTGGGGGCAGGGAATCTGACTGAAACTTACAGAACACTGAGGGGCCTGAACAGAGTAGGCATGGGGAAGATGTTTCCACTAGCAGGAGAGACTAGGACCCAAAAGGATAGCCTCAGAGTGAAGGGACAACCCTTGAGAACTGAGGTAGCAAGGAATGTCTTCAGCCTGAGAGTGGTGGTGAATCTAAGGAAATCATTGCCACAGAGGGTTGTGGAGGCCAAGTCACTGACTGTATTTAAGAGAGGTTGATCCTTGGTACAGGATCAAGGGTAATGGGGTAAGGAGAGGAGAGTGAGGTTGAGAAACATATCAGCCATGATTGAAAGGCAGAGCAGACTGAGTGGGCTGAATGGCCGATTTCAGCTATATCTTATGGTCTTATAGACAGGAAGAAGCATTTGCCCTTAATAGAGGGATCAGTGACCGTGGGCATATATTTAAGGTAAGGTGCAGGAGGTTTAGAGGAGATGTGAGGAAAAACATCTTCATCCAGAGGGTGGTGGGAATCTGGAACTCACTATCTGTGAGAGTGGGAGAGGTAGAAATCTTCAGAGCATTATTGAAGAACTTAGATGTACACTTCTGATACCTAGGCAGACAAGGCCACGGACCAAGTGCTGGGAAATAGGATTAGAATAGTTAGGTGGTAGTTTTTGACCAGTGTAGACTTGATGGGCCGAAGGGTATTTTCTGTGCTGTCGATCTCTGTGACTGTGTGACAGAAGCTGGTTTGGTGCAGCAAACGTACAGACCCTGACTCCCCTGGTCCTCTTCAAGTTGGACAAGTTGAGGATGGTCATCGCAGTGGGGTGAAGTTGTCTCAGCATCCATAGCAGTGACTAAATCTGCTTCTTAAACATATCACATATGCAGGGGATTGCACAATTGTTAAGACCATGTAGGTGTTCAAGACCAGGGGGAAATGTGCAGAGTCCATTTGGGGGCTGGTGAAGGCTGAAGGAGGTAATGGTTCTCTCGGTCCAGGGAGGATCTGGGTGGTTTGGAGAGCTCTGTGTTTGTTGTTGACTGTGTGTTTCTCACTCAGGAGAGCGGGGTTTTACACAGTGAAACTCAATCCTGGACTGCGACTTGTTTCACTCAACATGAACTTCTGTTCCCATGAGAACTTCTGGCTGTTAGTGAACTCGACTGATCCAGCTGGTCAGCTGCAGTGGCTGGTCAGCATCCTGCAGGAAGCAGAAGACAGCGGTGACAAGGTAATGAGGGAGTGGGCCAGGCAGGCAGTACATTCCTCACCCCAGGCATCTGACGTGAGACTAAACCAGTCGGGTAACAGATTTCAAAGGGCACACAGCTCTGGTGAAACAGTCAATTCTTCAGGAAGTAGAATTTTCTTCAACAAGTGAAAATAATTTACAGCAGCAGCAGTGTTTCCCTCTGGGAGGGGAGTGAATTAAAGATGAATGGAGGTTTGCAAGTTGCAGTTTGTTATGGAATTTGTCAGAGTGATGGAGGGAATTGAAGAATAGAAAACAACAGGAACAGGAGTAGGCCCAAAAACAGAAAGACCTGCAGATGCTTTAGTTTAGAAACAAAATCAGAAATTACTGGAAAAATTCAGCAGGTCTGGCAGCATTTCGAGTCCTGTGACCCTTCCTCAGATCAATTTCTATTTTTGTTTCTGATATACAACATCTGCAGGTCTTGTTTTAACAGGAATAGGCCATTCGGCCCCTTGAGACTGTTCCATCATTTTAATAAGCCTATGGCGATCCACCTATCCTGTGAGGAATCAATGACTATCTAATTTCATGTACTCAATAACTGAGAATTCAAATGAATCACGGTCCTTTGGGTCCTTGCCTTGGTCCTAAATGACCAGTACCATACTTTGTGACACTTTCCCACCTCACCTCTTTGATTCCCCAACTTGAGAAAGCATTCTCCTAGCATCTACCCTGTGACACTCCTGAGGAATTTTGTCCTTCAGGTTACTCATTCTTCTGGTTCAGTGGAGATTGCAAGAGGGCAGTAGGGGCAGCACCAGGCATACCTGAAGACGAGGTGCTGACCTGGTGAAGCTACCAAACTTGCAGAGTCACAAAGTGTGGTGCTGGAAAAGCACAGCAGGTCAGGCAGCATCTGAGGAGTGGGAGAGTGATGTTTCGAGCATTAGCTCCTCGTCACATTCCACAAGACTCTCTTCCTCGGATGCTGCCTGACCTGCTGTGCCAACACCACACTTGTTGACTCTGACTCTCAAGCATCTGCAGTCCTCAGTTTCTCTGAGAAAAGGCCATTCAACTTGAAACATTAACTCCGTTTCTCACTTTACAAACATTGATATTCATGGTGTTTCCAACACTTTGTTTTTATTCTTGTGGGAGAGCCCAACACATCAGTGCATTAGATAAGGCTGAAGCATTTGCAACAATCCAGCCAGAAGAACCAGATGGATAATCTATCTCGTCCTTCAGAGGTCCCCTGTATTACAGATGACAGTTTTCGAGGCAGATCTATTCACACCACGTGATACCAAGAAACCTTGGAGGCTCTGAATACTGCTCCAGAATTTGCCACTCCCCTAGCCAAGCTCTTCTAGTGCAACTGCAACATTGGCATCTCCCTGTCAATGGGGAATATTGCCCAGGTGTGTCCTGTCCACACAAAACAGGACAAATCCAACCCAGTCAGTTACCGCCCAATCAGTCTACTCTCAATCATCTGTAAAGTGATGGAATCAATCAGTGTGTCATCAACAGTGCTACCAAGCAACACCTGCTCAGCTTGCATGATATTCATGCCATACAAATGCCAGACACTTGACCATCTCCAATAAGAGGCAATCTGATTACCGTCCCTTGAAATTCAGTGGTTGTATCAACATCCTGAAGAGTTACCACTAATTAAAACCTCAACTGGACTTGCCATGTACAGGGAGTCTTTGAGTTACAAGCAGGATACATTATTGAGTCCATTTGCCAGTTGTTTTGTACACTGGTTGGAACACAATGCAGGGCGGTGGAAAGTAGTGGTTTGTAAGTACCGGAAACAGCCTTACGTTGGGCCTTTAAAATCACACTCCTGTATGGGATTGCATTCAAAAGTCATAAATCGGAAACCTCCAGTGGTTACAAGAACAGGTCAGAGGCTAGGACTACTGCTGTGAGTAACTCACCTTGTGACTCCCCGGAGCCTGTCTACAAGGCACAAGTCAAGAGCATGATGGAATACTCGCCACGTGCCTGGATGGAGGCAGCTCCAAGAAGCTTGACACCATCCAAAACAAAGCAGTTGCTTAATTGGCACCACATCCACCACCGACGTTCAGTAGCAGCAGTGTGTACTATCTACAAGATGCACTGTAGAAATTCACCCAAGTTTCTGAGACGGCACATTCCAAACCCTTGTCCTCTTCCTTCCAGAAGGTCAAAGGCAGCAGATACATGGGGACACCACCTCCTGCAAGTTCCCTCCAAGCCACTCGCCATCCTGACTTTCTCTAAGTGTCCTTTCCAGGAGCTGGGTAGATTCTAGCACCGTCCATATACTCGTGCTTGGCCTAGTGGCCTGAGTTACCCCATTTTCTCTCTTTCCAGGGAAATTACAATTCCAAACTTGGGATCATAGGAGCAGCATAGGCCTTCTTTCAATCCACAAGGAATGTCCTTGAAACCAAATCTAGACAATTAAAATCAACACATCCTTAATCTCCATAGCCACTACTTTTCAATATACAGGTTGTCAACTCAAGAAGATTTTCTCCATGTTTAAATTAATATTTATTTGTTTGAGTCCCTCACACTTGCCAAATCCTTGGTTCCCAAATTTCTGGGTTTTTTTGTGATTTCTATCAGAAGACAAAGTTAAAAATCAGACAACACCAGGTTATAGTCTAACAGGTTTATTTGGAAGCACTAGCTTTTGGAGCGCTGCTCCTTCATCAGATAGCTATCGGACTATAACCAGGTGTTATGTGATTTTTAACTTTGTCCACCCCAGTCCAACACCGGCTCCTCCATATCAGAAGGCAGACTTTTTTTTTTAAACAGGTCTGCCTTTTCCTTCTGTAGCTTGTTATCATTTCTGTTCCAACTGTCTAATTGATCCGTTGAACACCTCGCCGCTGAATTGTGTTAGTACTGGTGGTGTCTGTTGTTTTGCAAATTTCCTGTTGCTGTGCTCAGTAACCGGCTGTGGTGTGACAGTCGGCTGATTCTGACACTCAAGAAAGACGTTGGTTTAGTATGTTTCAATGTTGTGGTTTCTCGCAGTTCAAAATGGAAAGCATTATCTCTGATACCTTTGGCTTCACCATAAGAGATGAAATGTTTCATTAGCTTCCTTAAAATATCTCGCACGCAATGACCAGCTGAGAAATACACAAATATCCAGTTTGGTGAACAGGGAGGGAAAGGCAGTGGCAGACTGAGTGTGGAGTACAATTTGGGTTTTGAGGAGTGTGCAAGCAGGAATGGTGTGCTGCTGTTTGTAATTCTTGGTAAGGCAGTCTGCTGTCACGGTGTCAGGTTTGTGTGTTTTACCCTATCTTCGCACAACAGTTTTGTCACATACGTCATCCAACTATGCTGTGGCTAGCCCCTTTCTGCTGTTCTCCACTTTGCCCCTGAGAAGAGAGATCTCCTCTGTTCTGATCAAGTGGCTGGTAATTGTCTTTCCTTGCTGTCCATTTTGAGAACTCTCTCTAATCTTGCAATGTCAAGCACCTCTGCGTCTAATTAGTCTTATAATCTGTATGTGGAGTTTTGAGTGATCCAGAGATTCAGAGGTCTGGAGGCCATGGCAGATTGTGGAATTTGAATTTTTAAACAGACTCAAATCCAATGTACCATGGGCTTTTTAGGGACAGGATCCTCACTGGTCACAGGTGGTGAGATATCCATGCATGCTGGTCCAACCAACAACAACCATATGCTGTGAATCAGTAAAAGGAATCCACATCTCACAGACCATTATTTCTTTTAAAGCTCCTTACTCAGTGGCCAAGTTTCTGAGGTATCAGGAAAATGGATAGATTGTAGAATCTTATGAGATTCTTCTCCTTGTCATAAAGTAGAGCTTTCTTCCAGTTACAATGTCCTTCATCTTCATAGAATTTTTTTCTGGCTGTCTCCATCCTTCTCACTTGTGTAGCATTCGGCCATCTTTAGTTATCATTAAGACAATAGACAATAGGTGTAGGAGTAGGCCATTCTGCCCTTCGAGCCTGCACCACCATTCAATATGATCATGGCTAATCATCCTTAATCAGTGTCCTGTTCCTTCCTTATCTCATAACCCTTGATTCCACAATCCTTGAGAGCTCTATCCAACTCTTTCTTAAATGAATCAAGAGACTGGGCCTTCACTGCAGTCTGGGGCAGAGCATTCCACACAGCCACCACTCTCTGAGTGAAGAAGTTTCTCCTCATCTCTGTCCTAAATGGTCTACCCCGTATTTTTAAGCTGTGTCCTCTGGTTCGGCACTCACCCATCAGAGGAAACATGTTTCCTGCCTCCAGAGTGTCCAATCCTTTAATAATCTTATATGTCTCAATCAGATCCCCGCTCAGTCTTCTAAACTCAAGGGTATACAAGCCCAGTCGCTCCAGTCTTTCAGTGTAAGGTAATCCCGCCATTCCAGGAATTGACCTCGTGAACCTACGCTGCACTCCCTCAATAGCCAGAATGTCTTTCCTCAAATTTGGAGACCAGAACTGCACACAGTACTCCAGGTGTGGTCTCACAAGGGCCCTGTACAGCTGCAGAAGAACCTCTTTGCTTCTATATTCAATCCCTCTTGTTATAAAGGGCAGCATGCTATTAGCCTTCTTCACTACCTGCTGTACCTGCATGCTTACCTTCATTGACTGGTGTACAAGAACACCCAGATCTTTCTGTACTGCCCCTTTACCTAAATTGATTCCATTTAGGTAGTAATCTGCCTTCCTGTTCTTGCCACCAAAGTGGATAACCATACATTTATCCAAATGAAACTGCATCTGCCATGCATCTGATCACTCACCTAACTTATCCAGGTCACCCTGTAACCTCCTAACATCCTCATCACATTTCACCCTGCCACCCAGCTTAGTATCATCAGCAAATTTGCTAATGTTATTGCTGATACCATTTTCTATATCATTCACATATATTGTAAAAAGTTGTGGTCCCAGCACTGATCCCTGCGGTACCCCACTGGTCACTGCCTGCCATTCCGAAATGGAGCCGTTTATCACTACTCTTTGTTTCCTATCAGCCAACCAACTTTCAATCCAAGTTAGTACTTTGCCCCCAATACCATGCGTCCTAATTCTGCTCACTAACCTCCTATGTGGGACTTTATCAAAAGCTTTCTGAAAGTCCAGGTACACTACATCTACTGGATCTCCCTCGTCCATCTTCAGAGTTACATCCTCAAAAAATTCCAGAAGATTAGTCAAGCATGATTTCCCCTTCATAAATCCATGCTGACTCTGTCCTATCCTGTTACTACTATCCAGATGTGCTGTAATTTCATCCTTTATAATAGACTCCAGCATCTTTCCCACCACTGAGGTCAGACTAACTGGTCTATAATTTCCTGCTTTCTCTCTCCCACCTTTCTTAAAAAGCCACCCTCCAATCCGCAGGAACTGATCCTGAATCAATCGAACTCTGGAAAATAATCACCAACGCATCCACGATTTCTCGAGCCACCTCCTTCAGTACCCTGGGATGTAGACCATCAGGCCCCGGGGACTTATCAATCTTCAGACCTAACAGTCTCTCCAACACCAATTCCTGGCAAATATAAATTCCCTTAAATTCAGGTCCTTCAGCCACTGTTACCTCAGGGAGATTGCTTGTGTCTTCCCCAGTGAACACAGATGTGAAGTACCAATTCAATTCTTCTGCCATTTCTTTGTTCCCCGTAATATATTCCCCTGTTTCTGTCTTCAAGGGCCCAATTTTAGTCTTAACCATTTTTTTGTCTTTCACATACCTAAAAAAACTTTTACTATCCTCCTTTATATTATTGGCCAGTTTACCTTCGTACCTGATTTTTTCTCTGCGTATTTCCTTCTTAGTAATCCTCTGTTGTTCTTTAAAAGCTTCTCAGTCCTCCGTTTTCCCACTTATCTTTGCTATGTTATACTTTTTCTCTTTTAACTTTATATGTTTCTTAACTTCCCTCGTTAGCCACAGCCACCCATGCCTCCTCCTAGGATCTTTCTTCCTTTTTGGAATGAACTGATCCTGCATCTTCTGCATTATACACAGAAATATCCGCCATTGTTCCTCCACTGTCATCCCTGCTAAGGTATTGCACCATTGAACTTTGGCCAGCTCCTCCCTCATAGCTCCATAGTTCCCTTTATTCAACAGAAATATTGTCACTTCCGATTGTACCCTCTCCCTCTCAAATTGCAGATTGAAGCTTATTGTATTATGGTCACTACTTCCCAATGGCTCCTTCACTTCGAGGTCCCTGACCAATTCTGGTTCGTTACACAATACCAGATCCAGAATTGCCTTCTCCCTGGTCGGCTCCAGCACCAGCTGTTTTTAAGAATCTATCTCTGAGGCACTCCACAAAGTCTCTTTCTTGAGGTCCAATACCATCCTGATTCTCCCAGTCTACCTGTATGTTGAAATCCCCCATAACAACTGTAGTAACATTTTTGTGACAGGCCAATTTCAGCTCCTGATTCAACTTACATCTGACATCCAGACTACTGTTTGGGGGCCTGTAGACAACTCCCAAGAGGGTCTTTTTACCCTTAGTATTTCTCAGCTCTATCCACACTGACTCTACATCCCCTGATTCTAGGTTCCCCCCGCGCAAGGGACTGAATATCATCTCTTACCTACATGGCTACCCCACCCCCTCTGCCCATCAGTCTGTCCTTACAATAGCACATGTAGCCTTGAATATTCATTTCCCAGGCCCTGTCCACTTGAAGCCACGTCTCAGTTATCTCCACAATATCGTATCTGCCAATTTCCAAAAAGAGCCTCAAGTTCATCCATCTTATTTCTAATGCTTCATGCATTCATGTATAGTATTTTTAATTTGTTACTGCCCTAACCCTTCCCATCAACTCCTATTTCACTCAACCTTACAGCATGATCCCTTTCTGAGTTTTCTGCCTCATTGATACAGTTGTCTTTCTTGACTTCCCTTGTTCTAACTTTCCCTCCAATTTCCTTATTAAACATCCAGTTTGTCTCCTCCCCCCGCTACTTAGTTTAAACGTAGCTGTGTTGCAGTAGCAAACCTGCCTGCCAGAATGCTGGTCCCCAACCTATTAAGGTGCAAACCGTCTCTCTTGTAGAATTTATGCTTACCACAAAACATACCCCAGTGATCCAAGAATTTAAATCCTTGCTTCATGCACCAGTTCCCCAACCACATGTTCAAGTCCATTATTCTGTTTTTGGCCTCACCAGCCCGAGGAACTGGAAACAAACCGGAGATAACCATCTTGGACGTCCTGCTTTTCAGCCTTCTTCCTAGTTCTCTGACGTCCCGCTGTAGTATGTTCCTCCTCTTCTTCCCGATATCATTTGTGCTGACATGTACCACCACCTCTGGCTCTTCACCTTCGTCCTTGAGGATTTCCTGCACTCTGTCTGTGATGTCTTTAACCCGAGCACCAGGAAGGCAACACTTAAGTCCCGTCTGCTGCCACAAAAACCCCGGTCAGTTCCTCTCACTATGGAGTCCCCTATTACCACGACTCTTGTGCGATGTCCGACTCTTCTGCTCTGTCTCCACGCCAACCTTTGATTGACAGACCTGGCCGCCTCGCGGACTGGCAATGTCATCTGTCTCTACTGTTTCCAAAAGGTTCAACTTGTTCCTGACAGGTACTTCCCCCGGGGTCTCTTGCACCTGTCTCCTCTCTGCCTTCCTCATCATCTGCTCTCTTCTGGTACGATTGGTGTAATAACCTCGCTGAAGGTCTTGTCCAGAAAGATCCTGTTCTCTCGGATGAGCCTAAGGTCCTCAAGTTCTTTCATCAGTGCTGCAATATGCTCTGTCAGTAGCTGAATGTGCACACACTTTCCACACTTATACGAGCCAGACACACCAGAGTCGTTGACCTCCCACATCAAGCACATAGCACACTGAACCAGCTTGGCAGTCATGTCTTCACCCTCTTCAACTGTGGCGTAATCACTTCACTCAACCTCCTTGTCAAAGACTCCATTCGTCAACAGAGAATTCTCACTTGTTCCATTTACTTCGACCCTTCATTGTGTTTGTCTTGTCAGTGTTCAGACTCAGTCCTTGCTGTTTGATTTCACTTGATTGGTGATATTTTCTGATTCTGAGAGTAGTATGTTAGGGCTGGTACTGAATGTGATCTGTTGTTGACTGTTCCAATTTACCGTTGTGTACCAAATCTCACCAACGTTTCAAATTATTGTTGTTATTCTTCAAGGTTCACATCATTGGTCACATCCCACCAGGTCTCTGTATGAAGGTTTGGAGCTGGAACTATTACCGAATTGTTAATAGGTAGGTGAGACAGAGCGAGTGAGATATCTCACCACAGTATCCTCCAAATATCTTAACTCTGTCTCTGTAACCCTCACCCTGTTCACCCTCCCTACCCCCTCACTTTAATCACTCTTACTCTGCTGCCACCCCCTCCCCCCCACCCTCTAACACAGCCCCCATGCCACCCACAAGCCTCCTGCCTCCACACCACACCTGGCACTCTGCCCATGCAGTTCCCCGCCTCTCCCCCCTCACTTCATTCACCCTCTAAAAGCTAGGACAGACAGAGTCGTCATCTCTGGGTTGTTGCCGGTGCCACGTGACAGTGAGGCAAAGAATAGGGAGAGAGTGCAGTTGAACACGTGGCTGCAAGGCTGGTGTAGGAGGGAGGGCTTCAGATATTTGGACAATTGGACTGCATTCTGGGGAAGGTGGGACCTGTACAAACAGGACGGGTTGCACCTGAACCAGAAGGGCACCAATATCCTGGGGGGTAGGTTTGCTAGCACTCTTCGGGGGGGTTTAAACTAATTTGGCAGGGGGATGGGATCCGGACTTGTAGTCCAGCAGGTAGGTTAGCTGTTTGTCAGGATGCCCAAGACTGTAGGGAGGCTGTGGAGAAGGTAGCACTGACAGGGACTACTTGCGGACACAGAGATGGGCTCAAGTGCGTATACTTCAACGCAAGGAGTATCAGAAATAAGGTGGGTGAACTTAAGGCGTGGATCGGTACCTGGGACTACGATGTTGTGGCCATCACGGAAACATGGATAGATGTGGGACAGGAATGGCTGTTGGAGGTTCCTGGTTACAGGTGTTTCAGTAAGATTAGGGAGGGTGGGAAAAAAGGAGGGGGGGTGGCATTGCTAATTAGAAATGGTATAACGGCTGCAGAAAGGAAGTTTGAGGGGGATCTGCCTCTGGAGGTAGTATGGGCTGAAGTCAGAAATAGGAAAGGTGCAGTCACCTTGTTGGGTGTTTACTATAGGCCCCCCAATAGCAGCAGAGATGTGGAGAAACAGATTGGGAAACAGATTTTGGAAAGGTGCAGAAGCCACAGGGTCGTAGTCATGGGCGACTTCAACTTCCCAAATATTGATTGGAAGCTCTTTAGATCAAGTAGATTGGATGGGGCGGTGTTTGTGCAGTGTGTCCAGGAAGCTTTTCTAACGCAGTATGTAGATTGTCCAACCAGAGGGGAGGCCATATTGGATTTGGTACTCGGTAATGAACCGGGACAAGTGGTGGGCTTGTTAGTGGGTGAACATTTTGGTGATGGTGACCACAATTCTGTGACTTTCACCTTGGTTATGGAGAGAGATAGGTGCGCACAACAAGGTAGATTTTATAATTGGGGGAAGGGAAATTACGATGCTGTAAGGCAGGATTTGAGGAGCATACGTTGGGAGCATAGGCTGTCAGGGAAGGATGTGGTGGAAATGTGGAACTTTTTCAAAGAGCAGATACGACGTGTCCATGATATGTATGTACCTATCAGGCAGGAAAGAAATGGTCGTGTGAGGGAGCCTTGGTTGACGAGAGAGGTTGAATGTCTGGTAAAGAGGAAGAAGGAGGCTTACATAAGGTTGAGGAAACAGGATTCAGACAGAGCAGTGGAGGGATACAGGATAGCCAGAAGGGACCTGAAGAAAGGGATTAGGAGAGCTAAGAGAGGGCATGAAAAATCGTTGGCGGATAGGATCAAGGATAACCCCAAGGCATTTTATGCGTATGTGAGAAACCTGAGAATGACGAGAACGAGGGTAGGTCCGATCAAGGACAGTAGTGGGAGACTGTGTATTGAGTCGGAAGAGATAGGAGAGGTCTTGAACAAGTACTTCTCTTCAGTATTTACGAACGAGAGGGACCGTATTGTAGAAGAGGAGAGTGTGAAATGGACTGGTAAGCTAGAAGAGATACCTGTTAGGAAGGAAGATGTGTTGGACATTTTGAACAACTTGAGGATAGACAAGTCCCCCGGGCCTGACGGGATATATCCTAGGATTATGTGGGAAGCAAGAGAGGAAATTGCAGTACCGTTGGCAATGATCTTCTCGTCTTCACTGGCAACGGGGGTGGTACCAGGGAACTGGAGAGTAGCGAATGTTGTGCCCCTGTTCAAAAAAGGGAATAGGGATAACCCCGGGAATTACAGGCCTGTTAGTCTTACTTCTGTGGTAGGCAAAGTAATGGAAAGGGTACTGAGGGATAGGATTTATGAGTATCTGGAAAGACACTGCTTGATTAGGGACAGCCAGCACGGATTTGTGAAGGGTAGGTCTTGCCTTACAAGTCTTATTGAATTCTTCGAGGAGGTGACCAAGCATGTGGATGAGGGAAGAGCAGTGGATGTAGTGTACATGGATTTTAGTAAGGCATTTGATAAGGTTCCCCATGGTAGGTTTATGCGGAAAGTCAGGAGGCATGGGATAGAGGGAAATTTGGCCAATTGGATAGAAAACTGGCTAACCGGTCGAAGGCAGAGAGTGGTGGTAGATGGCAAATATTCAGCCTGGAGCCCAGTTACAAGTGGAGTTCTGCAGGGATCAGTTCTGGGTCCTCTGCTGTTTGTAATTTTTATTAATGACTTAGATGAGGGAGTCGAAGGGTGGGTCAGTAAATTTGCAGATGATACGAAGATAGGTGGAGTTGTGGACAGTGAGGAGGGCTGTTGTCGGCTGCAGAGGGACTTAGATATGATGCAGAGCTGGGCTGAGGAGTGGCAGATGGAGTTCAACCCTGCCAAGTGTGAGGTTGTCCATTTTGGAAGAACAAATAAGAATGCAGAATACAGGGTTAATGGTAGGGTTCTTAGTAAGGTGGAGGAACAGAGGGATCTTGGGGTCTATGTACATAGATCTTTGAAGGTTGCCACTCAGGTGGATAGAGTTTGTAAGAAGGCCTATGGAGTATTATCGTTCATTAGCAGAGGGATTGAATTCAAGAGTCGTGAAGTGATGTTGCAGCTGTACAGGACTTTGGTTAGGCCACAGTTGGAGTACTGTGTGCAGTTCTGGTCGCCTCACTTTAGGAAAGATGTGGAAGCTTTGGAGAGGGTGCAGAGAAGATTTACCAGGATGTTGCCTGGAATGGAGAGGAAGTCGTACGAGGATAGGTTGAGAGTTCTCGGCCTTTTCTCGTTGGAACGGCGAAGGATGAGGGGTGACTTGATAGAGGTTTATAAGATGATCAGAGGAATAGATAGAGTAGACAGTCAGAAACTTTTTCCCCGGGTACAACAGAGTGTTACAAGGGGACATAAATTTAAGGTGAAGGGTGGAAGGTATAGGGGAGATGTCAGGGGTGGGTTCTTTACCCAGAGAGTGGTGGGGGCATGGAATGCGCTGCCCGTGGGAGTGGTAGAGTCGGAATCATTGGCGACCTTTAAGCGGCATTTGGATAGGTACATGGATGGGTACTTAATCTAGGTTAGAAGTTCGGCACAACATCGTGGGCCGAAGGGCCTGTTCTATGCTGTATTGTTCTATGTTCTCTCTCCTCCATTCCATTCATTGTCTGACTTCCCTCACTTGCCCTCTATCCCTCCTCACTCAGTTCACTTTCTCTTCATCCCCAACACCAGCTCTATTCTCCCTCTGTCTTCTGTCTCCCCTCGTTACTTCACCCTTTCTCCCCTCTCACCTACTCTGTCCAATCTCTTCCTTCCCCCACTCGCATCAATCTGATCAATCTCTCTTGCTGCCCCTCTGCCCTCACTCTGTTTGCCCCCTCTGTGGTCTCACTGTTGATCTGCTAACTCTCTCCTTGCTGTCCCAGGTATGAGGGGACAATTGCTGCCCAGTTTTTTGGCCATACCCATGTGGATGAGTTTGAGGTTTTTTACGATGAGGAGACTCTGAGCCGTGCAGTGTCTGTTGCTTTCATTTCCCCAAGTGTCACAACGTACATCAACCTCAGTCCAGGTACGTGGGGCACCTGTGCTGGGGGTGGGGGGCGGAGGGAGGGATCTGTGTGTGGGCAAGATGGGGGAATGGGTGCTGTGGGTCGGGAGGGAGAGTTAGACTGTACTTAACTCAGGATGCAGAGTGGTTTATATAGCCTGTTGTGGAGTGCTCCAACGTGAAAATCTGATCCTGATCTGTATGTGACTGCAGCCATAGAACGTAGAACATTACAGCGCAGTACAGGCCCTTTGGCTCTCAATGTTGCGCCGACCTGTGAAATCAATCTGAAGCCCATCTAACCTACACTATTCCATTTTTATCCATATGTCTATCCACTGATCATTTAAATGCCCTTAAAGTTGGCGAGTCTATTACTGTTGCAGGCAGGCCGTTCCATGCCCCTACGACTCTGAGTAAAGGAACTACCTCTGACATCTGTCCTATATACATCACCCCTCAATTTATAGCTATGTCTGAGGAAAAAGGCTGTCACTGGCCACCCAATCTAACCCTCTGATTATCTTGTATGTCTCAATTAAGTCACCTCTCAACCTTCTTCTCTAACAAAAACAGCCTCAAGTCCCTCAGCCTTTCTTCATAAGACCTTCCCTCCAGACCAGGCAACATCCTAGTAAATCTCCTCTGTTCCCTTTCCAAAGCTTCCATATCCTTCCTATAATGCAGTGACCAGAACTGTATGCAATACTCCAAATGTGCCCCCACCCGCGTTTTGTACAGCTGCAGCATGACATCATGGTTCCGAAACTTAATCCCTCTGCCAATAAAAGCTAACACACAGTTTGCCTTCTTAACAACCCTATCAACCTGGGTGGCAACTTTCAGGGATCTATGTACATGTACAATGAGATCTCTCTGTTCAGCTACACTACCAAGAATCTTACCATTAACTCTGCATTCCTGTTACTCCTTCCAAAGTGAATTATCTCACATTTATCTGCATTAAACTCCATTTGCCACCTCTCAGCCCAGCTCTGCAACTTATCTATGTCCCTCTGTAATCTGCAACATCCTTCGGCACCATTCACAACTCTACTGACCTTAGTCAAAAATAAGGACTACAGACGCTGGAAACCAGAGTCCAGATTAGAGTGATGCGGGAAAAACACAGCAGGTCAGGCAGCATCCGAGGAGCAGGAAAGTCGATGTTTCGGGCAAAAGCCCTTCATTAGGAATGAAGGCAGGGAGCCTCTGGGGTGGAGGATAAATGGGAGGGGGGTGGGGCTGGGGAGAAGGTAGCCAAGACTACAATAGGTAGGTGGAGGTGGGGATGAAGGTGATAGGTCAGAGAGGAGGGTGGAGTGGATAGGTGGGAAGGAAGATTGGCAAGTAGGAAAGGTCATGAGGATGGTGCTAAGCTGGAAGGTTGGAACTGGGGTAAGGTGGGGGGAGGGGAAATGAGACTGGTGAAGTCCATTGACCTTAGTGTCATCTGCAAATTTACCAACCCATCCTTCTACACCATCTTCCAGGTCATTCATAAAAATGACAAACAGTGGTACCCCACTAGTGACTGAACTCCAGGATGAACATTTTCCATCAACCACCACCCTCTGTCTTCTTTCAGCTAGTCAATTTTGTTATCCAAACCGCTAAATCGCCTTCAATCCCATGCTTCCGTATTTTGTGCAATAGCCTACCGTGGGGAACCCTATCAAACACCTTACTGAAATCCATTTACACCACATCAACCGCTTTACCCTCATCCACCTGTTTGGTCACCATCTCAAAGAACTCAATAAGGTTTGTGAGGCATGACCTACCCTTCACAAAACCACACTGACTATCCCTTATCAACTTATTTATCTTTTGACGATTATAAATCCTAACTCTTATAACGTTTTCCAGCACTTTGCCCACAACAAAGTAAGGTCTATAATTACCAGGGTTGTCTCTACTCCCCTTCTTGAACAACAAGCCACACAGCAATGTGTTTTGTAACAATGATAACTGGGTCACATGGCTTGTCTCCTGCCCTCAAGGTTTTTTGGAAACAAGTTGAAGATTTTATGACAATCTCACACCTTCACTTCAACCAAATACAACATTTTCCGGTTAAACTCAAATTCTCAAGAGGATTGATGAGGGCAGAGCGGTAGATGTGATCTATGTGGACTTCAGTAAGGCGTTCAACAAGGTTCCCCATGGGAGACTGATTAGCAAGGTTTGATCTCACGGAATACAGGGAGAACTAGCCATTTGGATACAGAACTGGCTCAAATGTAGAAGACAGATGGTGGTGGTGGAGGGTTGTTTTTCCGCCTGGAGGCCTGTGACCAGTGGAGTGCCACAAGGATCGGTGCTGGGCCCTCTACTTTTTGTCATTTACATAAATGATTTGGATGCGAGCATAAGAGATACAGTTAGTAAATTTGCAGATGACACCAAATTTGGAGATGTAGTAGACAGTGAAGAGAGTTACCTCAGATTACAACAGGATCTTGATCAGATGGGCCAATGGGCTGAGAAGTGGCATATGGAGTTTAATTCAGATAAAGGCGAGGTGTTGCATTTTGGGAAAGCAAATCTTAGCAGTACTTATACACTTAATGGTAAAGTCCTAGAGAGTGTTGCTGAACAAAGAGACCTTGGAGTGCGATTCATAGCTCCTTGAAAGTGGAGTCGCAGGTAGATTTTGAAGATATTAGGAGGAAGGTATAAAGGAGATGTCAGAGAGCTGTGAATGCATGGAATGCGTTGACAGCTGAGGTGGTGGAAGCAGAGTCATTAGGGACATGTAAGCGACTGCTGAACATGCACATGGACAGCAATGAGTTGAGGGGTGCATAGGTTGTTACTATATCTTACATTAGGATTAAATCTCGGCATAACTTCGTGGGCCAAAGGGCCTGTTCTTTGCTGTACTTTTCTATGTTCTGTAGGATAGTGAAGAAGGCGTTTGGTATGCCTTCCTTTATTGGTCAGAGTATTGAGTACAGGAGTTGGGAGGTCATGTTGCAGCTGTACAGGACATTGGTTAGGCCACTGTTGGAATATTGCATGCAATTCTGGTCTCCTTCCTATCGGAAAGATGTTGTGAAACTTGAAAGGGTTCAGAGAAGATTTACAAGTATGTTGCCAGGGTTGGAGGATTTGAGCTATAGGGAAAGGATGAACAGACTGGGGCTGTTTTTCCTGGAGCGTCGAAGGCTGAGGGGTGACCTTATAGAGGTTTACAAAATTATGTGAGGCATGCATAGGGTAAATAGGCAAGTCTTTTCCCTGGGATCGGGGAGTCCAGAACTAGAGGGGTTCAGGGTGAGAGGGGAAAGATATAAAAGAGACCTAAGGGGCAACTTTTTCACAGAGGGTGGTACGTGTATGGAATGAGCTGCCAGAAGAAATAGTGGAAGCTAGTACAATTGCAACATTTAAGAGGCATTTGGACGGGTATATGAATAGGAAGGATTTGGAGGGATATGGGCCGGGTGCTGGCAGGTGGGACTAGATTGGGTTGGGATATCCAGTCGGCATGGACGGGTTGGACCGAAGGGTCTGTTTCTACACTGTACATCTCTATGACTCTATGATTCAAGTGCCTGTGTGGGGTTTGAGCTCCTGTTACCTGAAATGTTCCAGCATCAGAAATACTGTCTGCTGGTGTAGTTCGTTCTTTTTAAAAAAAAAAAGCCTTGTTTTTCCACAGGGTTTCGGGTTTACCAGATTGATGGGAATTATCCAGCGAGTTCACATTCAGTTCTTGACCATGAGACCTACATCCTGAACCTGACTGAGGCCAATGAGGGAGACAATCCCAGGTGGGTTTTCCTGTACAGGCTCCGGGAGGCCTATGGGATGAAGTCTGCGTTTCCTGTCGATATGGATAACCTGATCAACCGCTTCCTGCTCGATGACGGTCTCTTCCAGAGGTACTGGTTCCTGTACCACAAGGGCCACACTTCCCAACCGTGTCAGCAAGCCTGCAAGACTGCCACCATCTGTGCCCTTCGTACAGGCAGAGCAGATGACCCTGCACTTTGCAAGGACCTTCACAACAAGGTGACATACAGGGAAACACAGAGCTTCTGGAGGCAGCGGAGAATGTGCTAAAATCACCTCAGGCCAATATCTGAAATGATCTCCTCATAGAATTTATCATTGCTTTAATTTCAGGGACATCCAATGAATCTTGATGACTGCTGGACACAACTGACTGGACATTGACCGACTGGACAGGGCTGGCTGGATTCTGAGCAGAGCAGTGGCACAGTGGTTAGCACTGCTGCCTCACAGCGCCAGAGACCCGGGTTCAATTCCTGCCTCAGGCGACTGACTGTGTGGAGTTTGCACGTTCTCCCCGTGTCTGCATGGGTTTCCTCTGGGTGCTCCGGTTTCCTCCCACAATCCAAAAAAAAAGTGCAGATTAAGTGAATTGGCCATGCTAAATTGCCCGTAGTGTTAAGTGAAGGGGTCAATGTAGGAGAATGGGTCTGGGTGGGTTACGCTTCGGCGGGTCGGTGTGGACTTGTTGGGCCGAAGGGCCTGTTTCCACACTGTCAGTAATCTAATAAAAAGTTGTTTATGGCATGTGCTGAATGTGGAGCAGTCAGTTAGTGATTGTGTTTGTGTACAGTGTGTTAGTAACTGGCTGGCCAGTGATGTTGCCAAGGTGAGGGTTGAACCACATATAATCCCTGGTTAACACTGGTGCGATAATGATTGTAGATAGCCCCTGATATCCACTCCCCACAGTCTCTCCCTCAACAAACATTGAGGCCCTCAGACTGTTTTCGTCACTTTCCTGCACACTACCCTGTTAACTCTCTGAAGTGGTAGTGAGTGTTACAGACACTGGAGAGTCAGAGTCGATAAAGTCTGATGCTGGAAAAAGCACAGCAGATTGGTCAGTATCTGAGGAGGAGGAGGAGAGTCGACGTTTCAGGCAGGCTCCTCCATCAGGCTAAAGTCCGAAAGATCAACTGTCCTGATCCTCGGGTGCTGCCTGACTTACCTCCCTGAGGTGACCACCTTTATTGTGCTTCTTGACAGTAGCATTCTGAAGGAAGCTTTTTATTCCTACCTGATCATTCAGTTTGGTCATGGCTGATCTGAATTTTAATTCCAGTTGATCCCTAGAATCATAACCTTTTAATGAAAATAATTCACATTCTTGCCTCTGTGATGAGATTCACCCTGTTCCTTTAAACAGATGGATCAGAAGCCTGCGAAATCCTACAGTGGTATGCTTTGAGGTGCTCTGAGCATCAGTCAGGGAGAATTTTTGGGGCAGTGTGGCAGAGCTTTACTCTGTAGCTAATCCTGTGCTTTACCTGTCGTGGGAGTAATGAAGTTTTTTTTTTGTTGTCCCTGCACTATGCGCTTCACTTTTTAATGAACTGTAAAATTTGCACCATTGCAGGTTTTGCACATTGTATATCTGGGAGGATGTGAAATGTGATGGTATGTGTTGCTGTGGATGAGAGGAGTATCAGAGCTACATGTTTGTAATGATTCTTCATGGCTCCATATCATGTAATAAACAGATTTGTGTCTCAATTCCTGACTTGTTTCTGATGGGCTGTCCAAGTCAACTGCTTTTGTCTGAAGCAGAGTATATTGGAGTCCGAGCTGTGGGGGGATTTGAACCTGGGTCCTGAGAACATTACCTTGGTCTCTGGATTAACAGTCCAGCGATAATACCGCTAGGCCTTCGCTTACCCTTAATTTGAAGCATTAACTCTGTTTCTCTCTCCACAGAAGCTGCCAGACCTGCAGAGTTTCTCCATCACTTTGTTTTTATTTCAGATTTCCAGCATCCTCTGTGTTTTACCTTTCTTTTCATGTTTGATTCACTGTCACTTGTCTTTTCGAAGTGCTGATCTTGAAGCTCTGCTGTTCTCTCTGGGATTTTTCTTTCTCTCTTTGATGTTGTTCAGCTTCATTGCCTTCTGTTACCCTCCAGGCTTTTATAAGGTTTTCAGGTGTTAAGGAATGCAAACTCTAAAAACTTGCAGGTCTTGACGCCTCTCTGGATCTTTCCCTTCCCTCCAATCCCATCCTTTCACCTCTTGCCATGTACATAGTACAACCTCTGACCTTCCACACTCTGTATGAACACATTGTCCTTAGTTAAGGATTCAAGGATTCCTGGATTTCAAATAAAGGCAGATATTGTTAGCTACCTCTGTGAAGAGTTTCTTAAAAAAAGACAAGAGTCCTTCAGGAGCACTGACTCAATCCATCACTTATCAAACAGCAGGTGACTGTAGATCCTATTGGTGTTAATGGAAAACTTTATACTGTGGAGTTTGAGGAATCTAGGACTGAGCAAAGTTTCTCCTTAATTCAGTTCAGAAACTATCAGGATTGAGTTTTCGTTCTCTCATAGGGGTTCAGGGAACCTGTTACATCATAGATTCATATAGTGCAGAAAAGGGTCTTTGGCCCATCAAGTCTGTACCAATATAACTACCACTAAAAGTGCACTAATCCCATTTCCTGTCCCGCATCCTTGAATGTTTTGATATTTGAAGGGTTCAGCCCTTTTTTTTTTTTGAAAGGTTGTAAGGTTTCCAGCCTCCACTACCTTCCCAGGCAGTGCATTCCAGACTCCCCCAACCCGGCTTTTTGTCCCAACTTCCCTCTGAATCTCTTGCCTCTTACCCTAAAACTGTGCCCTCTTATGATTGACCCCTTAACTCCCAAGCTGCTCTCTATACACCCTGTCCGTATCCCTTGTAATCGTACCTCAATTATGTCACCCCCAACCCCTCAGTCTTTTCAGCTCTAGAGAAAGCAATCCAAGCATATCTAGTCTCTCCTTATGCCTCAGTCTCTCCATCCCAGGCAACATCCTGGTGAACCTCCTCTGTAGCCCTTCTAGTGGTAGTGAGTTGACCAGAACTTCACACAGTACTCCAGCTATAGCCTAACCAATACACTATAACTCCAACATTACCTTCTTGCTCTTATAGTCTATGCCATGACTGATGAAAGCAAATGTTCCATATGCCTTCAATATCCTATTCACATGCTCTGCTGACCTCGGGGATTTGTGAATAATCACCTCAAGATCCCTCTGGTTCCTCTAAGCTATCCAGTGTCCTGCCATTCATTAAATACTCATTAATACATCTTGTTTCTTCTTCCAAAGTGCATCACCTCACACTTATCACAGTTAAATACCATCTGTCCATGAGACCAACCCATCAGGCAGCATTCAGTTTGTAATCTTGCAAACGGAGAGCTTAGTAAGAGTCTGCAGGTTATTGAAACTGGGAATGTTCAAGCTATCAGATTTGTGAAAAAAATTGTCAATAAATTTGAGAAGGACTCACTTGTCTACATCCGTGGCACAAAAATTGTCAGGGGTTAGTGAAATAGAAACTTAAGAGCTGTGAAATGGGTATAATTTCGAATTTTACAGTTAGTATCAGGAAACAGTGAGATTTTATTTTGCTGTGTGTGTGTTAAGATAATTAAAAATAGTTTGGTTTATTGTGTGATTTTTGTGCAACACATTGGTGTTCTGTTGCGAAAGCAGATCTTGGACAAGTTGAGTGAGTGGACTACTGCACGGCAGGTGAAAATTAATGTGGACAAATGTGAAGTTATCTGAATGGTGACAGTTTGACAAAGGCAGAGGTGCAACAAGACCTTGGTGTGTATTAGATCTCGTAATTTCCAATGAAAGTCCAAGTCGCGAGAGGATGTCAGGTAACCTTTATTGCAGCTTTAAGGTAAATGAGCTTGTGGTACAGTTCGAAATTAGCAGGTATGATGTGGGTATCATGGAGTCATGGGGATTAGGACAAGGAGCTAAATATCGCAACAATCCGCATCCTATTGAAAAGACAGGCAGGTGGGCAGAGGGGGAGGGCTTGCCTTGTTAGTAAAAAAAATTGAATTAAATCAATAGCAATCTGATCAGATGGTGTCAAACCTGTGTGGGTAGAGTTGAGGAACTGCAAAGGGTTTTAAAAAAAAACCTAAAAGGAGGCCACCAAACAATAGCCAGGAGCTGGGGCATTAGATACACCAGGGATAGAAAAGATGTATAGGAAAGGCAAAGTTACAGTGATCATGGGGGATTTCAATATCCAGGTAGGCTGGGAAAACCAGGTTGGTAGTGGATTGCAAGCTTTGGAATTTGTGGAATGACTACAAGATGGCTTTTTGGAGCAGCTTGTGGTGGAGCCCACTCGGGAACTGGATTTAGCGTTGTGCAGTGAGGTAGACTTTATAAGGGAGCTTAAGATGAAGGAACCCTTAGGAGGCAGTGATCATTATATGATTGAATTTACTCTGCAATTTGAGAGGGAGAAGATAGAATCAGAGGTAATGGTATTTCAGCTGAATAAAGGCAACTACAGAGGCATGAGGGAGGAGCTGGGGAGAATTGACTGGGAGAGGAGCCTAGCAGGAAAGACAGTGGGACAGCAATGGCAGGAGTTTCTGAGAGTAATTCAGGAGACACAGCAGAGATTCATCCTGAGGAAAAAGAAGCAACTGTGGCTGACCAGGGAAGTCAGAGATAGCATAAAATCAAAAGAAAAGCATATAATGTGGCAAAGGGCAGTGGGAAATCGGGATTGGGAAGCTTACAAAGACCAACAGGGGGTAACAAAAATAAATAAGGAGGGAGAAGATTAAATATGAGGGTAAGCTAGCCAGTAATATAAAGGAAAGATTGCAAGAGTTTCTTCAGATATATGAAAGCAAAAGAGAGGCAAAAGTGGATATTGGACCACTGGAAAATGATGCTGGAGAAGTAGTAATGGGAGCAAAGAAATGGCTGAGGAACTGAATAAGTGCTTTGTGTCAGTTTTCATGGTGGAAGACACAAGTAATATCCAAAAATTCGAGAGTCGGCGGGGCATAGATGAGTACAGCAACATTCACCAAGAAGAAAGTGCTAGAAAAACTGCAAGTGGATGAATCACCTGGACCAGATGGACTACACCGAGTTCTGAAGGAGATAGCTGAAGAGTGTATGCAGCCTTTAGTAGTGATCTTTAAGGTATCACTGTAGTAAGGAGAGTCCCAGAGGACTGAAAATCTTTAATGTAAACCCCCATTTAAGAAGGGAGTAAGGCAAAAAATAAGAAATTATAGGCCAATTAGCCTGACCTCAGTCATTGGTAAGATTTTGGAGTCCATGGTGAAGGATGAGATTTCTGAATACTTGGAAGTGTATGGTAAAATAGGGCAAAGTCAGCTGGGTTTCATCAAGGGGAGATCATGCCTGACAAATCTGCTAGAAATCTTTGAGGAGGTAATAAGCAGGTTAGACCAAGGAGAGTCAATGGATGTTATCTACCTGACTTCCAGAAGGCCTTTGATAAGGTGCCGAACAGGATGCTACTGAGTAAGATAACGGCCCATGGTGTTAGAGGCAAGGTACAAGCATGGATAGATTGGCTGTCTGGCAGAAAGCAGAGAGTAGGGATAAAAGGCTTCTTCTGAAGATGGAAGCCAGTGACAAGCAGTGAACCACAAGGGTCAGCGTTGGGACCACAATGTTTCACTTCATACATTAATGATCTGGATGAAGGAAATGAGGGCATTCTGGCAAAGTCTGAAGCTGATACAAAGATAGATGGAGGGGCAGGTAGTATTGAGGAAGCAGGGAGGCTGCAGAAAGATTTAGACTAGTTAAGAGAGTGGGCAAAGAAGTGGCAGATGAAATACAACATGGGAAAGTGTGAGGTCATGCACCTTGGTAGGAAGAGTAGAGGCATAGACTATTTTCTAAATGGGAAGAAAATTCAGAAATCTGAAGTGCAAAGGAACTTGGGAGTTCTAGTCCAGGATTCTCTCAAGGTAAACTTGCAGGTTAAATCAATAGTTAGGAAGGCAAATGCAATGTTGTCATTTATCTCGAGAGGACTAGAATGTAAAAGCAGGGATGTACTTCTAAGGCTTTATAAGGCTCATTATCAGACCACATTTAAAGTATTGAGCAATTTTGCGCTGCATACCTCAGGAAGCTTGTTACTGGCCCTGGAACGGGTCCAGAAGAAGTTCACAAAAATGATCCCTGGATTGAAAGGCTCAACATATGAGGAACATTTGAAAACTCTGGGATATTATTCAATGGCGTTTAGAAGAATGAGGGGGGAATCTGACTGGAACTCTCAGAATACAGAACGGCTTGGACAGAGTGGATGTTGGGAAGAGATGTTTCCATTGGCAAGAGGCAATGACCCAAGGGCACAGCCTAAGAGTACCCTTTAGAATGGAGGTAGGAGAAACGTCTTTAGCTAGAAGGTGGTGAATCTGTGGAATTCATTGCCACATGTTTCAAACAGAGAGAGATAGGTTCTTGATTGTTAAAGGGATTAAAGGTTATGGGGGAGAAAATGCGGTGACAAAACTTATCAGTCATGACTGAATGGCGGAGCAGACTCGATGAGCCGATTGGCTCAATTTCTGCTCCTATGTCTTATGGTCTTTATTTTCAATACAGCTTCAATTCTCCAGAGCAATAAGGCACATAAAAAGTGTAGCTTATTTAACACCGCATAAGGTCAAAGCGCACGCACGGATCACTACCCCCCCCTGCTGTTTACTATTGGCCAGCAGCAATGAGTTGTTCCTTAGTAAATGCATTGTTTTGTCCTTAACCTGAAGGAAGTACTGCACACTCAGCAGTTTCAATGTATTTCCAATTAAGCTAATCGTATCTCTGAATGACAAAGAGATGGACAGGCTTGTGGTCTACCCCCCCAGTCCTACGTTACCAGAATCTCTTATCTCCCTGTAATGATGTGGAGGCTGCTTTCACTGTCTGAAACTGGTTTGAATCTTTTCCTCTAGAGCTTTTATGTTTTTCATATATAAGTTGATCTGTAATTATTTTGAAGTCTATAATCTATGATTATTTGAAGAATCTTAACTAAAACCTACTATTAGTATTGTAACAGATTGATTAAATCATTTGAGAGATTCACAAATTAAATGTCTTATCTGTGCCTTATGCATAAGCAATAAAAGCTGCACATTCTATCTCAGTCCAGTAAACTTGGGCCTACAGAGTTACTGTTGTTCCGCTAGTAAAACCACATAAAGCAAATATTTTCCCAAGGTCTCTAACTAATGTCAGCCATATTCTTCTGCATTAGCTATGGGCAGCTGTCAGCCATTTTGTGCTGCTTAGTCATGGGCAGGCCTCAGAGTATGTACAATGGAGCATAGGAGGTTGAGGGGTGACCTTAGAGGTTTATAAAATCATGAGGGGCATAGATAAGGTGAGTAGCAAAGGTTTTTTTCCCTGAGGTGGAAGAGTTCAAAACTAGGGGGCATATTTTTAAGGTGAGAAGAGAAAGATTTGAAAAGAACATGAGGGGGACTTTTTTTTTAAAAAAGTGTGGTTAGGTTTGTGGAATGAACTGTCAGAGGAAGTGATAGATGCTGGTACAGTTACAACATTTAAAACACATTTTGATAAGTACATGAATCGGAAAGGTTTGGAGGAATATGGGCCAAACAAGGCAGGTGGGGCTAGTTTAGTTTGGGACCATGGTTGATGTGAACTAGTTGCAGTGCAGGCTCTGTTTCCATGATATATGACTCTGACTCTAAATGTTGGATCAGCTATGATTCTAGTGAATGGCACAGCAGGCTTGAGCAGCTTATTACTGTTCTTACTTATGGTCGAAACTGTTGATGTGACATCAACCATTGTACGATCACAGCTTGTGGTAATTCCTGGAATGAAAGCTGGCTCACTAGATTAAATGTTTAATTGTTTAGTTAAATCATAGGGCTGCAGATGTTTCTAACAACAAAACACAAAAGATAGAAAGGAAGCAAACCAAGCTCTTTCTCTCACTGTGTGTGTGTGTGTGTGTGTGTGTTTTCTAGGTAAAAAGATCTTAACAAAACGTCAATCCAAAATTTCAACCTGTTTCCCAATACCATCCGCTACGCAGATTCAAGTCCAGGAAAATTTTCCATTCTAGCACTTTAGAGACTCTGGACTCAACATTGAGTTCAATAGTCTAGATTAGAGTGGTGCTGGAAAAGCACAGCAGGTCAGGCAGCATCTGAGGAGCAGGAAAATCGACATTTCGGGCAAAAGCCCTTCATCAGGAATAGAGGCAGGGAGCCTGCAGGGTGGAGAGATAAATGAGAGGGGGGTGGGGGTTGGGAGAAAGTAGCAGAGAGTACAATGGGTGAATGAGTGTGGGGATGAAGGTAATAGGCCAGAGAGGAGGGTGGAGTGGATAGGTGGAAAGGAAGATAGGCAGGTAGGATAGGTCATGAGGGCGGTGCTGAGCTGGAAGGCTGGAGCTGGGGTGAGGTGGGGGCAAGCAGACTCTGAACTCTGTCCCCATTTTGTTTCCCCTGACTTTCACCTTCACTGTCCAGTATTCATAACTTGTTTTTGGCAGAGTTACATAGAACAGTACAGCATAGGAAAAGGACCTACAGCCCATGATACCTTTTTAAAACAATTTCCATCTTTCTCTATATGGTCTGTATCCCTCTATTCTCTGCCTATTCATGTCAGTCTAAATGCCTGTTAAACGGTGCTGTTGTGTCTGCTTCTACCACCTACCCTGGCAGCATGCTCCACGTACCTATCATACTCTGTTTAAAAAAAATCTTTCCTGACACATCTCCTTTAAAGTTTCCCCCCTCACTGTAAACCTATGCCCCAAGAATTTGACATTTCTACCCTATCTATGCTTCTATCCCCTCAGCCTCAAACACTCAACCAAAAGCCAAGTTTGTCCAACCTCTCCTTATAGCTAATATGCTCCAATCCAGGCAGCGTCCTGCTAAAGCTCCTTTCCACCCTCACTAAAGCCTCCACATCCTTCCTGAGGTAATCAGAGCAGCTCACATTGCTCCAAATCTGGGCTAACTGAACTCTTATACACCTACAACATTACTTGCCAATTTCTATATTCAGTGCCCCAACTAGTGGAGACAAGCTTGTCATACACCTTTGTTACAACTTTTATCTAATTGACACTTTCAGGGAGCTTTGGTCTTGCATGTTGAGATCGGTCTGTATATCAATGCTCCCAAGGGGCATTTACTGTATAGTTTCCTCTTGTATTTGAATTCCCAAAATTCATCACCTTTATACTTATCTAGATTAAACACTATATGCCATTTCTCTTCCCAACTGATCTGTATCCTGCTGCATCCTTTGACAACCTTCCTCGCTATCCACAACTCCACCAATGTTTGTAGTGTCTGCAAACTTACTAATTACATATATACAACAGAGGTTCCACTACTGATCCTTGCAGAGCATCACTAGTCACAGACCTCCAGTTAGAAAAATACCCCTCCAAGACAATTTTGTATCCAATTTACCAATTCACTATGGATCCCATGTGATTTATGATAGTCTGGTCCAGAAGATCGAGGCACCTTGATGCTTTAGTAAAATCCATGTAGACAACATCCACTGCCCTGCCCTCATCAATCATCTTTGTCACTTCCTCAAAAATATTCAATCAAGTTTATGTTAGAAGACTTCCCCTGCACAAAACCATGCTATCTATCCCCAAAAAGTCATTTTGTTCCCAAATGCAAGTACATCCAGTCACTAAGAATATTCTCCAATAACTTCCCTATCACTGATGTAAGGCTCAGCTGCTTATAATTTCCTGGATTATCCCTGACATTTTAAACAAAGGAACAACACTGGCTATTCTCTATGTTCTGGGACCTCGCCTGTGATTCGAAGATCTCTGTCAAGGCCCCAGCAATTTCCTGTTCTGAGGAAGGGTAACTCGACCAGAAACATTAACTGTTTTCTCTCCACAGATGCTGCCAGATCTGCTGAGCTTTTTCATCAATTTCTGTTTGTTGTTTATGATTTACAGCATCAGCAGTTATTTTGGTTTATACCCAGCAATCTCTCCCTTGATTCCCTCGATCCCTTCATGCCCTGAGGATTTCTTTAGCTTAATGTTTCTCACAGCACCAAACACCACCTCCCTCTTAATATTGAGATGCCCCAAAATATCATAGTTACTCTCTCTATCTTATCATTCATGCTCTTGTTGAATACCAATGCGAGGTATTCATTCAGGACTTCATCCACCTTCTCTGGCTCCACACATAAATTCCCTGCTTTATCCTTGAGTGAACTGTCCTTTCCCTAGCTATTCTCGTGCTCCTAATGTATGTATACAATGGCTACTTGCTGAGGAGAGTTCATGGCTCCTTTCAGCCCTCTTAACTCCATTTTTAAGTTCTTTCTTCCTTCACATTCTTCACTGGTCTCGTCTCATTTCAGTTTCCTAAACCTCACCATGGCTTCCTTTTTCCTTTTCCTTTTCAACTAAACTTTCAATATCTCTTGTCATCCAGAATTCCTGAATCTTGCCATCCTTCTCTTTCACCCTAACAGGAATATGCTGGTCCTGAACTCTGACTAATTGGCCTTTTAAAAGACTCCCGCATGTCAGGTATGGATTTACCCTCAAACAGCAGCCCACAATCTATTTTCCCCAGTTTTTGTCTTATACTGTTGTAATTAGTCTTCTCCCAATCTAGCACGTCTGATGTATATTCTGCTACTAATGTCCAGACTGGATTGAAATGATTGCAACAAGGTCAGCCAGCTAAACCTCATAGAATGAGGTCCTTGATTGGACCTGTTAATCTGGTCTAATCAGGGAACTCTGGCTGATATAAAAAGGGGAGTTTTTGGCCCTCGATGTTGCGCCGATCCAAGCCCACCTAACCTACACTAGCCCACTATCCTCCATATGCCTATCCAATGCCCGCTTAAATGCCCATAAAGAGGGAGAATCCACCACTGCTACTGGCAGGGCATTCCATGAACTCACGACTCGCTGAGTAAAGAATCTACCCCTAACACCTGTCCTATACCTACCATCCCTTAATTTAAAGCTATGCCCCCTCGTAATAGCTGACTCCATACGTGGAAAACTATTCTCATGGTCAACCCTATCTAAACCCCTAATCATCTTGTACACCTCTATCAAGTCACCCCTAAACCTTCTTTTCTCCAATGAAAACAACCCCAAGTGCCTCAGCTTTTCCTCATACGATCTTCCTACCATACCAGGCAACATCCTGGTAAACCTCCTCTGCACCCGTTCCAGTGCCTCCACATCCTTCCTATAGTATGGCGACCAAAACTGCACACAATACTCCAGATGCGGCCGCACCAGAGTCTTATACAACTGCAACATGACCTCAGGGCTCCGGAACTCAATTCCTCTACCAATGAAAGCCAGTACGCCATATGCCTTCTTCACCGCACTATTTACCTGGGTGGCAACTTTCAGAGATCTGTGTACATGGACACCAAGCTCCCTCTGCTCATCCACACTACCAAGTATCCGACCATTAGCCCAGAACCCCATCATTTTGCTACTCTTACCAAAGTGAATCACCTCACACTTACCTACATTGAACTTCCAACGCCCCTCCCCCAAGTCCCTCCTCCCTACCTTTTATCTTAGCCTGCTGGACACACTTTCCTACATTCCTGAAGAAGGGCTTATGCCCGAAATGCCGATTCTCCTGTTCCTTGGATGCTGCCTGACCTGCTGCGCTTTTCCACCAACACATTTTCAGCTCTGATCTGCAGTCCTCACTTTCTCCGCAACATTTAAGAGCCATCTTAGCAGATTTATAAATAGTGCAGGGAATATAGGGATACAAACTTCTCCAACCTAAAATATAAAACAGAAACATTGCATCCCGGAAACCATTCTGCAAACTCTCCTGCACTCTCTCCAATGTGTTCAAATTCTGGTGGTGGATTGTGGTGTACAAAACTGTACACAATGCTCCAGCTGAGGTCTGACTAGTGTCTGGTATTAGTTCAGCATCACATCTCGTAATTTATGTCCTTCTTAATAAAGGCGATAGGGAGACACGCAAAGGTCAAGAGGATAGTAAGAGGAAGGGTGTGGAGTGTGAAGAGAAAAGGGAAGTTGAGAAGAGGAGAAAAAAAAGGAAGACTTGTAGAGGAAGGCTGAGGTTCAGACACAGTAAACCATGAGGAGACACGACACTGTGACATTTATTTTGTTAATTCACAATAACACACAGGTTAAGCTCCAACGTTTTTTCATACAATTCTGCATTGAGAATTAATGTGAAGTTACTCAAGGAATCTATTATTCAACACAGAGAGCCCAAGGGTCAGTGTAAAGCAAGTCACTCCCCCAGCTCTCCAACATTTAAGGGCAGTCATAGTTTTTGTGAGTGTGTGTAAGTTCAGATGTGTAGTGCGTCCAGCAGCTGTTGTGAATTAGTGTAAGAGGCTAGTACCACATGGACATTCATCGCACCCTTATAATGCTCATGGTAATCACATCTCATTATTAATGTTTGCACATTAAATACAGGTACAGGATGTCAATAATAATGCAAACCAACAATTAAAATACTTTACAGGAGTCACATTTTTGAGCTTAAGTCACAGGGGAGGGAAGGGATGGTGCTGGGCAGGCAGAAATTGACTGAATCAACATCACTATTCAGCCATCATGAGAGGGCTGAGGTAAGGGGCAACTGTTGCTTGAGAAAGCCCTGGCTGCAGGAGTTTCCTGAGCACTCAGGATGACCATGAGTGTAGTGCCATACTATGCCCCTACTCCTGGGTCACCTCGAGTTGGCCTTGTTGACACTGCTTCATTTCCATCCCTTGTTTAAATTAAATATTTTGACTGTGCAGAGGGTACATGTTAAACACAAGATCAGTAAGAGGCACGATCAGCTTACCAGTGCGATAACATATGTCCATAGTCACTGCTTGTCCATTCAAAACACACAAATCCACAACTGGATTTTGGGTATGATTCTAGTTTAGTAATGGGCCAGACTCAGAATCACGCCCACAGTCTGCATATGGTGGGAGCAATAAGAGTCGCCATCACACCCATCGCAACTCACAGCAAACCTGGTACCAGGGGCATAGACCTAGTGATTAGAAAAGACCAGTACTTTAGTGTCTGGGCTCAGGTCCATCTCAGACTCAGACAGGTACACAGGGAATATAATTGCCATGGTTTCCTGATCCTGGACTGCCTTCCTCGAATGATCTAATTCCAGCCATGGTCAGGCCAGCAGAAAGGTTCCTGGGACCGACCAGTTCGCCATCAGGTCTGAGCAGTCGTGCAACAGCAAGAAAAGCAGAGAGAGAGAGACAGAGAGAGAGAAACACAGGCAGATTGATCACTGCAAAAATACTGGGCATCAACACCTGGAGGTGTGGGGAGCAGAGACTCATTGCCATGGGAGATGCTGTAGTGCTGCTATGATGAAAGATACTGTTTCCGATTGCTAGGATCAGTGTAGTGTTGTTCAGGAACATTCTGTAGCGTTGTCATGATGAACTGTACATTCCAACAAAAAAAGGCACATCAAATTCCACTTCCTGCTTGAAAGGAGGAATCCTGTGGGTTTTTCAAACTCTTGGGAGAACGAGGTCCATCGCTGCTTTCTGGCCTCAGACCCAAGCCCTGGAAATACTCTGCTACCCCAGGTCTGTCACTGCTTTCCGGCTAAAGGTCCAGCCCTTAAATATCTAAACCCTCAATATTTTACAAATCAAAATATTAACTTAGGATCCAACATTTTTAGAAGTATCAGGTTTCATTGGTACTTAGCTCCAAAATCAGTAATGGTCCCCACACAGGGGCCCCTTACCTGGGGAGATGCTGGATCCTGGAGAGACAGTCACCAGACACTGCTGGTGTCCTGTCAGCTTGTTGAGAGGAGAGGAGAGGAGGAATGGAGCGAGCTGGGGTGGGGGTGGGGGTTGTCATTGGGTGGAGAGATGTGAGAGGAGAGGAGGAGATGCCAGAGGACAGGGGAAGACACAAAACAGTTTGGGGAGATACAGGATGGGGAGAGAGTTGTGGGGAGTGTAGAGACAGTTTGTAGAGAGAGATGTGGTTGGGACCGGGGGAGACAAAGAGGGGGAAGCAGAGAGAGAGAGAGAAGTTTTGGTTGTGGGCTTTACTCACTGGCACATGAATTTGAATTGTTCTTGTTGGCAGTTTTGTTACTAAAGAGGAAAGAGTCCTGAAAGTGCAGGTCCAATCTGATCCTTGGAGCTGTTAGGGAGTCTGGGATCCAGAGCGTTTAGGTTTGAAGGAGCCCAGGAGAGTCTGAACGCCTTTTTTAACACTGGAACCGACTCTCCTGGCAACAGAATCTGCACACGGCACAGTCAGCGAGTTTCCGAGACCAGGCGGCCGAGCATCTAAACATTTCTGATATCGGAGCTGGAGCGAAAGGAGGAAGAATGATAGAAAACCATTAGGATAGTTCAACAAAAGGCTTTCACATCAGATGCAACTGGACCAGGCACTTTGTGCATTTCCCCAAATTGCACTGACGCCCACACCTCACTTAATAACCTCGACTCCATGAATCAGCAATCAACCCCCACCTGACCTTCGCCCCCACCCCAACTCCAGCCCTCCCCCACAATGAGACACACCCCATCCCATCCCCACCCCATCCCTGGTCTCACTGCATCCTCTCTCCTGTTACCCACCATACTTTGTGCAGTGTCCACCCGACTCACCATGCATGCTGCCTGCACAGCCTCTGATAGGCCAGCAGCATTGGGTTCACACCAGAACATGTGACAATCAAACTGATCAGGACCAGCAGCCATGATGAAGGCAAAGGAATGAACATCTCGGCCAACACCCATAAAGGAGAGGAAACGCACTCGGCATTCTGACAGAACCTCTTCACTCTGCGAGGTAAAATAAAAAATAAATAGTAAAGAGACATAGAGAGAGAGAGACAAGGACAACAAGCTGACGGAGGAGGAGAAGAATGCACACAGGGCTGTGGCCGGGGGGGGGGGGGGGATTAAATGGATGGGCACAGAAATGGGGGAAATGTACAAGGGTTTCTTTGTTGCTTTTGGAATGCATGCATCACTGGCTGGGCCCAGCATTTACTGCCCATCCCTAGTTGCCTCTTCAGAAGGTGGGGGGTGAGCTGCCTTCTTAAACCTCTGCAGTCCATGTGCTGTACGCAGACCCCACAATGCCCTTAGGGAGGGAATTCCAGAATTTTGACTGAGCAACATTAAAAGAACAGCAATATATTTCCAAATCAAGATGGTGAGTGGCTTGGAGGGGAACTTGAGTTCTGAGGAAGGGTCACATGACCTGAAACATTAACTCTAATTTCTCTCCACAGATGCTTTAGATTTAGATTAGATTCCCTACAGTGTGGAAACAGGTCCTTTGGCCCAACTAGTCCACAGCGACCCTCCGAAGAGTAACCCACACAGCTGCATTCCCCCTAACACTATGGGCAATTTAGCATGACCAATTCACCTAACCTGCACATCTTTGGATTGTGGGATAAAACTGGAGCACCCAGAGAAAACCCACACAGACACGGAGAGAATGTGCAAACCACACAGACAGTCACCCGAGGCTGGAATCGAACCTGGGTTCCTGGTGCTGTGAGGCAGCAGTGCTAACCACTGAACCACCGTGCCGTCAGACCTGCTAAGCTTTTCCAGCAATTTCAGTATTTGTTTCTGATTTACAGCATCCACTGTTCTTTTGACTTTTACTCTGTTTTGTTGCAGGTGATGGTGTTCCCATGAATCTTCTGCCCTTGTCCTTCTGGATGGTGATGGTCTTGGACTCAGGTGATGCTGTGAAGAAGCCTTGGTGAGTTTTTGCAGTGCATCTTGTAGATAGTGCACACTGCTGCTACTCAGCATCAGTGGTGGAGGGAGTGAATGTTTGTGGATGTGGTGCCAATCAAGCGGGGGCTGCTTTGTCCTGGATGGTGTCAAGCTTCTTGAATGTTGTTGGAGTTGCACCCATCCAGGCAGTGTTCCTGGGGAGTAGGGAATATTCCATCACACTCCTGCCTTGTGTTTTGTGTGTTGTATATTGTGGACAGGCTCTGGGAGTCAGAAAGTGAGCTACTTGCTGCAGTATGCCTAGCCTCTGATCTGCTCGTATTTATTATGCAATATTTATTTGGTTAGTCTAGTTCAATTTCTGGTCAATAGTAACTCTCAGGAAGTTGTTAATGGGGGATTCAGTGATAGTAATGTCATTGAACATCAAGGCTATATTTTTCTCTAGTTGGAGATAGTCATTGCCTGGTACCTGTGTTGTATGAATGTTAGTTATCAGTTTACCATTTGTCATACGAAACGTGTATATTGTCCAGGTCTTGCTGCATTTGAACATGGACTGCTTCAGTATCTGAGGAGTGGTGACTGGTGCTGGGCATTGTGCAGTCAACAGCAAACATCCTCACTTCTAATATGATGGAGGGAAGGTCATTGTTGAAACAGCTGAGGACGGTTGGGTCTAGGACACTACCCTGAGGAACTCCTGCAGAGATGTCTTGGAGCTCTGGGAGAGGGATTAAACAGGTCTGTATAGTCAGTGATAGTGGAAAGCATATATCAGATTGTAGGAGTTCATGGCACTAAGTATCCCCATTTCTTACCCTGTTTTCCTCACTAAACTCCAAATTGTCAGACATTTCTAGATTCCCTACAGAGTGGAAATAGGCCCTTCGGCTCAATAGGTCCACACTGACCGCCCCCACCCCCCCCCCCCTGCCGAAAAGTAACCTACCCACACTCATTTCCTTACATTTACCCCTGACGAGATCTCAATCACTTTGGTGATTGTTCCCATAGAAAGAGCCTGAAAGCTTAGCAACCACAGTGGTTTGGGGCCTCATTCGGTTAATTTGTTAATTCCCATGTTAAATGAAGATATTTACACAACCACTGTTGCTCCTACTTCAGATCATTGCAAGCCTCCCTCACTCTCTCACCTCCTCATTGATAATAGTGAGAGTCGCTGAAGCCACATTGACGATGACTGGAGTCCAGTTCTGCTTGTGGCTGTTCTGGATAGTGTTCTCCAGCGCACTGTTTATCACATCCATACCTGGGAAATGAGAGAATGAGAGAGAAATGATAAATCTTGGAATAAGAGCACAGGAACTGGATGAGGCCATTCAGCCACTCAAGCCTGTACTACCATTCATGGGAAAAAGTGAGGACTGCAGATGCTGGAGATCAGAGCTGAAAATGTGTTGCTGGAAAAGCGCAGGAGGTCAGGCAGCATCCAAGGAACAGGAGAATCGATGTTTCGGGCATAAGCCCTTCCTCAGGATTCCTGAAGAAGGGCTTATGCCCGAAACGTCAATTCTCCTGTTCCCTGGATGCTGCCTGACTTGCTGCGCTTTTCCAGCAACACATTTTCAGCTACCATTCATGGGACTATGCTGATAGGCAATCTAACTCCATTGACCCGTCTTCACCCCATATCCCTGAAAACCTTTTGGGCATCAGAGAACTATCAACCACAGGTGGGAAGTGAACAATTGCTATATGAGGACATTAAGAGACAGGAGAAGATGGCCATTCAGCCCTTTGAGCCTGCTCTGCCATTCAACAAGATCATACTGTTCAAAGTTTGTGAGAAGATTTGTAGCTCGGGTGCTCGTTGTTGTGGTTCTGTTCGCCGAGCTGGGAATTTATGTTGCAGACGTTTCGTCCTGTCTAGGTGACATCCTCAGTGCTTGGGAGCCTCCTGTGAAGCGCTTCTGTGATGTTTCCTCCGGCATTTATAGTGATTTGTATCTGTCCTTGCATGGTATTTTGTACACTACATTGGTTTTGCTCATGATGGGTATTGGGTCCTTCGTACTGGTGAGTTGTTGTCTGAAAGTGGCTGTTGGTTTGTGTGCTGTTATGAGTCCTAGTGGTCGCAGTAATCTGGCTGTCAGTTCAGAAATGCTCTTGATGTATGGTAGTGTGGCTAGTCCTTTGCACAAAACACTGCATAGGACAAACAGAAAGACAGCTAACGATCCGCATCCATGAACACCAACTAGCCACGAAACAACATGACCAGCTATCCTTAGTAGCCACACACGCAGATGACAAACAACATGAATTCGACTGGGACAACACTACTATTATAGGACAAGCCAAACAGAGAACAGCCAGGAAATTCCTAGAGGCATGGCATTCATCCACAAATTCAATCAATAAGCACATCGACCTGGACCCAATATACCGGCCACTGCAGCGGACAGCTGGAACTGACAACCGGAAGCGGCAGATACAAATCACTATAAATGCCGGAGGAAACATCACAGAAGCGCTTCACAGGAGGCTCCCAAGCACTGAGGATGTCACCTAGACAGGGGACGAAACGTCTGCAACACAAATTACCAGCTCGGCGAACAGAACCACAACATCATACTGTTGTTTCCCAGTTTCACCTTCCTCTATCAACCCCAAAGCCCGTAATCCCCTAACAGACAAAAAATCTCAGCTGTGATTACACTCAACTGTGCAGTTTCCAAAGATTCACAACCCTCAGTGAAGAAACATCTCCACAGCTCAGTCTGAAATGATCCACACCATTCATTGAGACTGTAACCCACATTCTAGATTCTCCAGGTACCCAGCAACTACACTGTCAAATCCTCAGACGGATATCTATGCTTCAACGAGATTACGTCACATTCTCCAAAACTCCAGTGAATGTTAACTCAATGTATTTAGTCTCTCATCACAGGAAACAGTCTATTGGTAGAACATAGAACATTACAACGCAGTACAGGCCCTTTGGCCCTTGATGTTGCGGCAACCAGTCATACCAATCTGAAGCCCACCTAACCTACACTATTCCATGTATGTCCATATGCTTGTCCAATGACGACTTAAATGCGCTTAAAGTTGGCGAATCTACTACTGCTGCAGGCAAAACATTCCACACCCTTACTACTCTCTGAGTAAAGTCCCCAGTTGTAACTTTATCCATCCTTCAGTATGGAAACTAAAACCAAGCACAGTCTGCCTGATGTGGTTTCAGTTATACAATCTCTACAACTCTTGAACTCCAAACACCTTGCAATAGATGTCAACATACTCAATGCCTACATACCTGCAGTGGTATCTGTAGTGAACTATGTGGCTTTGTTATAAGGTCACCCAGAAGCCTCTGAATAGCAACATTTACAAGTTTCTCATCATTTAAAAATAATTCTGCTTTACTATTATGATCAAGGGGAGGCAATAGTGTAGTCATTATGTCATCAGACTAGAATCCAGAGACCTCGACAAATGTTCTAGGAGTACAGGTTTAAGGAGAAAAAGGAGGAAAGTGGAGTTATGGATTACTGGAGCAGAGATCTATATTGTTATGATGCGGAGGCCAAACCTCATCGGAGGCTGAGGGTGACCTTATAGAGGTTTACAAAATTATGAGGGGCATGGATAGGATAAATAGACAAAGTCTTTTCCCTGGGGTTGGGGAGTCCAGAACTAGAGGGCATAGGTTTAGGGTGAGAGGGGAAAGATATAAAAGAGACCTAAGGGGCAACCTTTTCACACAGAGGGTGGTACGTGTACGGAATGAGCTGCCAGAGGAAGTGGTGGAGGCTGGTGCAATTGCAACATTTAAAAGACATCTGGATGGGTATATGAATAGGAAGGGTTTGGAGGGATATAGGCCGGGTGCTGGCAGGTGGGACTAGATTGGGTTGGGAAATCTGGTTGGCATGGATAGATTGGATCGAAGGGTCCGTTTCTATGCAATACATCTCTATTACTCTATGATTCTCTATTCATTAAACATGATCTCATTGCAAGACATACCAGACTCAATGGGTTGAATGCTGAACGTTTGCTGTTACGTCTTATGACAGCAGGTGAAAGTGAGGACTGCAGATGCTGGAGATCAGAGTCAAGATTAGAGTGGCGCTGGAAAAGTACAGCAGGTCAGGCAGCATCCGCAGAGCAGGAAAATAGACGTTTTGGGCAACAGCCCATGTCTTATGATAGTGCCAACCAAGCGGCTGCTTTGTTCTGGATAATATCAATCTTCGAGTGTTGTTGCAGCTGCACTGATCCAGGCAAATGGGGAATCAGGAGGCAAGTTATTCACTCCAAGATTTCCAGCCTCTGACTTTGTTGCCACAGTATGTGTTTAGCCCTCTTCTGTTTCTGAACAATGACAACCCCAAGATGTTGATAATGGGGAAAATCAGCAATGAATTGTCACTGAACATCAAGGAACAATAGGTAGATTGTCTGGCACTTGCATGATATGCATGTTAATTGCTACTTGTGAGCCCAAGCCTGGATATTGTCCAGGTCTGGCTGCATTTGAACATAAATTGCTTCAACATCTGAGTCGTCACAAATGGTGCTCAACATAGTACAATCATTGGCGAACATCCTTATTTCTGACTTTATGATGGAGGGAAGATCATTGATGAAGCAGCTGAAGATGGGTGAGCCTAGGAGACTACCCTGAGGACTCCTGCAGAAATGCCCTGGAGCTGAGGTGACTGACCTCCAACAATCATATTTCTACTTGCCAGGTATGACTCCAACGAGCAGACTACTTTATGACTAATTTCCGATGACTCTAGTTTTGCTTGGGCCCCTTATGCCTCAGTCAGTCAAGTCTGGCTTTGTCATCAAAGGCTGTCACTCTCACCTCCTGAATGAGGTCAGGAAGTGAGTGGCCCTGGTGGAACTCAAACTGGGCATCAGTGAGCAGGTGCTGCTTGATAGCACTATTGATGACACCTTCCATCACTTTACTGATGATGGAGAGCTTGGCTAGGGAAGTGGCAAGTTCTGGAGCACAAGTCTTCAGTCCTATTGTTGCAATGTTGTCATGGGCCGTAGCAGTATTCAGTGTCTCCAACCGTTTCTTGATATCACGTGGAGTGTTTTGAGATTAGATTCCCTACAGTGTGGAAACAGGCCCTTTGGCCCAACAAGTCCACACCAACCCTCCGAAGAGTAACCCACCCAGACCCATTTCCCTCTGACTAATTCAATTTAGCATGGCCAATTCACCCTGTGAGGACTCGGCATCAATATGGTTGGACATCGAGGCCTCCCAGGCAAAGTGCTGCGTCTGGACAAAATGAGGATAGTTGCAAAACATTGCCACAATCCAATAGTTATTATCACTGTCAAAGCGGAGTGCAATGAGACAGATGGAGGGTAATATGTCTAAAACAACTTTCCATACTCCCATAGTTGGTATGCCAGGTTTCTGGCCAGGGACAATGGATCCTGGGTTTAAATCCTGGGCGGATAGGGGAGTCTCTTGTTTGGGTGACCTGTTTGAAGATGAAATGTTATTGTCATTTGATCAAATAACTCATGAGTATGGATTATTGAGCAGGGACCTCTTTCGTTTTTCTCAGATCAGAGATTTTATCCAAAAGGAGACTATGCTTCTGACTGAGTGTTACAGATCGGATACGGAAAAGAGGATGCTTCAGGCTAACAGCACTCTCAGCGAATACTCGCTATCATTTGTTCGGGGGAGGTTCCTCAGGTGACACTGAGTGATTACGGGAGGCCTGGGAGAGAGAGTTAGGGGTGGAGATCACTCCGGAATCTTGGAAGGGCATTTGTGAGAGTGGGAAGAGGATTTCGATATCTAATAGGACCTATGCTATACAGTTAAAGATTCTTCATAGGGCTCATCTGGCCCCAGATTGTCTTGCAAAATTTAAGCAGGGTGTGTCTTCAATGTGCCCCAACTGTAAAATAAATACAGGTATCCTCACTCATTGTGGTCCTGCCATAGGCTCTGTACATAATGGAGTGCTGTGGCAGGAGTATAGAGGGGGTCTTGGGGACCGAAGTCAAGGTGGACCCAGTTTCTCTTCTCCTGGGTTTGCCGAATTTATCTCCCTTCGATGTACACAGAAAAAAGCCTTTTAGAATCCTCATTTTTTGTGCGAGGAAGAACATTGGGGCTTGCGGGGCAGGAAGAACTTCTCATTGGGAAGTTCTGATCCTGTGGCCCTGACAATGCTGGTTTCTCCAGAAGACAGATGGACCAGAAGAGGAGGAACAAGACCCAGGCAAGAGTTTCCTCAATCTTCAGACAGAGAGCAAGATGCTGCCTCCAAGATCTTAACAAAACCAACACATTCAATATAATAGCCCGTTTGTCCTGGGGTATCACTGAATCTTTGCCAATTGTCACAGTCGCACAGTTTTTAAAATCTAATTCATTAATGTACCATATGTAAGCTACTGTTTCTTAATAGAAGTAATAAAGAATCAGAAACACAGTAAAAACTGACTACCTGCATTAGGTAACTGTGTGAACTCCCGTCACCATCAACAATGTTCCATTTATCCCTACACTCTACTTCCTGCTCCATTAACCAGTCCTTTAACCATTCTAAGACCCACCTAAGCCTTAATTTTGTGTTATCACCTTTTAGATGACACTCTAAGTACCTTTTGAAAATCCAGTTATAATACATCCACTGGTTCCCCTTTATCTATCCTGTTCATAACATCCGCAGAACCTAAAGTTTATTAGGCAATACTTGCTTTTCATAGATTTACTGATATCTGATTTACTAAAGTTTTTGTGAACATTTCTTTAATACCCTGTAATAGATTCCAACATTTTCTCAATGACTTGCGTCAGGTTAACTGATCTGTTGTTCCCTGTTCCCTCTCTCCCAATTTTGTTGAATAGTTCTAACTTTCAGAGCGCTGGGACCATCCTAAAATCACAGAAACTTTGGAAAATCATCGTGTGTGCATTCATCATCTGTGTCACTCCCCCTTTCAGCTGCTGTGGATGTGTCAAATTGGCCTCCCATTAATTGCTCCAGTGTTTGTTTTCTGCTGAAATGAATTGCTTTAAGCTCCACTCTTCCATTAGCCCTTGTACATTTCTTGTATGGCTTATTGAGTCTTAAATTGTGAAAACCAAAAGAAAAGGAATTTGTTAAATGTTTCTGCCATTTTCTTATTCATCATTATAGTTTTTCTATTTAATTCAACCGTTCTTGTCTTTTTATATACTTGCAAAACTCTCAATTTGTTTTCTATTCCTGGCTAGTTTACTCATTCAAATTCTTTCCTTATCAACCACCTTTTGGTAGTCCTTTATAGTTTCAAATACATTTCCAATTCTCAAGTGTCCAACTATAAGTCACAGTATTAAGCCTCTTGTTTTAATCTAATACTATCATTAACATGTTTAGCTAGGTATGGCTTGATCTATTTTCCCCTGAAGTTTGTGTTTCTCATCCTGTGTAAAAATGTTCCTACTTATTTTCCTGAAATAACTGTGAAAATGGTCTGCTGAATTTGATATCCTTTGTAAGCTCCCTTGTGTAATTTTTACCATCTGTCAACCTTTGTGGTTCTTTGTATCATTCCCGTTCACCATGATCTCTGCTAGCTTTTGTAGTTTGGCTGCATTTTCTCTTTTTACCCTTTAGTGGTGTCTGGTTTTGGTTTTTGGTAAATAGAGCTCTCCGCCTTTCAGCATGTAAACTCGTCCTGAATCATATTAAATTTGCTTTTTTGGGTACCTCCCACAGATCATCTTCTGTCATTTTGCCCATTAACAGATTCGCAGACAGTCCCTATCTCATCCCATTAAGCCAGTCTTACATAAATCTGGAATCTTAGTAACTGGTTCACATTTCTCTGTCTCAGTCACATTATCATCACTATTACATCATTGTTCACACAATGTTAGGTTGATAATTAAATGAACAAATCAAGGATAGATTACTGCAGAAAACTATTCTGTGAACAATCATTTGGACTTTTGCTGGCCTGTTTATCTCAATGGGTGGGGAGGTTAATTCTCAATTCAATACACGCCTGGGGCTATTCACTGCAGATAGAAAAATAGGCAGCCAGGAGCTCGAGAGATTTCAGAAAGTCTTTGGAGGACCCTCATTATGGAAAGGACAGCAGTGGGGGAGTTGCATCTCTGGAACAAGTCACTGTTTGGCAGAAAGGGAGAATCATGTGTAGGGGATGGGGAGTTTACAGCACGGATAAAGCCTTTTGGCTCATCATGTCTGTGTTGGTCATGAGAAGTCTATCAGTTCTTATCTCATTTTCCAGCACTTGGTCCACAGCTTTGCACACAAATGCTCATCTAAATTCTTCATAAATGTCTCAATGCTTCCAGCTTGCACCACCCTTTTGTGCAGAGAGCTCTAAACACAGACTACCTTCTGGCAGGAGGAGCAGGCAGCAGCAGCAGTACCTGGAGTTGGATGGAGATGGTTCTGTCATGGTGGGCTCCAATGACGTCCGTGAAGTTAAATTCCTACCAAGTAAACACTTCCCAATGGCTTGACATCTCTGCCACAACTGGTGTTTGGGGGGGGGGGGGGGGGGGGGGAGTGAGCAGGAGGAGGAAGTGGGGGTGGGGGGGGAGAAGAGAGTGAACTGGGGTTGACAGAATGCAGCTGATCTTTGTATTTGAGAAAATAAAAGAAGAATCCAGTCTGTGCATGGCTCTGACCAATTTCCCCAGCACCTGCACCCCACAGCCACTTACAGCGCCACCCCGGCCAATCCTGGCACTGCCTCCGAATAATTCCACAGATTTATTTGCTGCTATTCTGAGTGTTCAATTGGATTCCTTTTTAAAAAAAAACCTGCAATAATGACATCAGTGAGTTATGTAGCCCAGAATGGTATGTGAAGTGAAGAGGAATACAGAGAGAAAACAGATGGAGTGGGTGGGTAGTTTACCACCTCCTGCATTCAAATACATACCAGCAATTTTGCAGTGCACACAAAATATTTCAGAAACTAAAATCATCATCTGTGTGTCTCACTCTGCTCTGTGCAATTCACTGACTCCACAAACAGACGATGGTGGTGGTGGCTCAGTGCAACATTACTGTCTGGACCTGGAATGTTGACTCTGTTTACTCTCCATGAATACTGTCAGTGAATTTTTACAGAAATTTCTGATTTCCAGTATCCACAATTCTTTGAGGGAGCGGCGCGCTGTCAGAGGGTCAGCGCTGAGGGAGCGGCGCGCTGTCAGAGGGTCAGCGCTGAGGGAGCGGCGCGCTGTCAGAGGGTCAGCGCTGAGGGAGCGGCGCGCTGTCAGAGGGTCAGCGCTGAGGGAGCGGCACGCTGTCAGAGGGTCAGCGCTGAGGGAGCGGCGCGCTGTCAGAGGGTCAGCGCTGAGGGAGCGGCGCGCTGTCAGAGGGTCAGCGCTGAGGGTCAACTCCAAACAGACCCCACCAACAGGGATATATTTCCCTCCCCACCCCTCTCCGCCTTCCGCAAAGACCGTTCCCTCCGTGACTACCTGGTCAGGTCCACGCCCCCCTACGACCCACCCTCCCATCCTCGCACTTTCCCCTGCCACCGCAGGAACTGTAAAACCTGTGCCCACACCTCCTCCTTCACCTCCATCCAAGGCCCTAAAGGAGCCTTCTACATCCATCAAAGTTTTACCTGCACATCCACTAATATCATCTATTGTATCCGTTGCTCCCGATGCGGTCTCCCCTACATTGGGGAGACTGGGCACCTCCTAGCAGAGCGCTTTAGGGAACATCTCCGAGACACCCGCACCAATCAACCAAACCGCCCCGTGGCTCAACATTTCAACTCCCCCTCGCACTCTGCCGAGGATATGGAGGTGCTGGGCCTCTTCACCGCCGCTCCCTCACCACCAGACGCATGGAAGAAGAACGCCTCATCTTCCGCCTCGGAACACTTCAACCCCAGGGCATCAATGTGGATTTCAACAGCTTCCTCATTTCCCCTTCCCCCAACTCATCCTAGTTTCTAACCTCCAGCAAACCTGTCCCCTTGACTTATCCGGACTTGTCCGACCTGCCCAGCTCCTTTTCCACCTATCCACTCCACCCTCTCCTCCCTGACCTATCATCTTCATCTCCTCCCCCACTGACCTATTGTACTCTATGCTACTCTATCTCCACCCCCACCCTCCTCTAGCTTATCTCTCCACGCTTCAGGCTCTCTGCCTTTATTCCTGATGAAGGGCTTTTGCCCGAAACGTCGATTTTGCCTGTCCTCGGATGCTGCCTGAATTGCTGTGCTGTTCCAGCACCACTGATCCAGAATCTGGTTTCCAACATCTGCAGTCATTGTTTTTACCACTGAGGGAGTGCTGTACTGTCGAAGGGTCAGCGCTGAGGGAGCGGCGCGCTGTCAGAAGGTCAGCGCTGAGGGAGCGGCGTGCTGTCAGAGGGTCAGCACTGAGGGAGCGCTGTACTATCGAAGGGTCAGCGCTGAGGGAGTGCTGCACTGTCAGAGGGTTAGCGCTGAGAGAGTGCTGTACTGTCGAAGGGTCAGCGCTGAGGGAGTGCTATAGGGCGGCATGGTGGCACAGTGGTTAGCACTGCTGCCTCACAGCGCCAGAGACCCGGGTTCAATTCCTGCCTCAGGCAACTGACTGTGTGGAGTTTGCACGTTCTACCCGTGTCTGCGTGGGTTTCCTCCGGGTGCTCAGTTTCCTCCCACAGTCCAAAGATGTGCAGGTCAGGTGAATTGGCCATACTAAATTGCCCTTAGTGTTAGGTTAGGGGTATGGGTGGGTTGTGCTTCGGTGGGGCGGTGTGGACTTGTTGGGCTGAAGGGCCTGTTTCCACACTATAAGTAATCTAATCTAATCTAATCTAATCTAATCTATACTGTCGGAGGGTCAGCGCTGAGAGAGTGCTGTACTGTCGGAGGGTCAGCGCTGAGAGAGTGCTGTACCGAAGGGTCAGCGCTGAGAGCGTGCTGTACTGTCAGAGGGTCAGCACTGAGAGTGTGCTGTACCGTCGAAGGGTCAGCGCTGAGAGAGTGCTGTACCGAAGGGTCAGCGCTGAGAGGGTGCTGTACTGTCGAAGGGTCAGCGCTGAGAGAGTGCTGTACCGTCGAAGGGTCAGCGCTGAGAGAGTGCTGTACTGTCAGAGGGTCAGCACTGAGAGAGTGCTGTACTGTCAGAGGGTCAGCACTGAGAGAGTGCTATACTGTTGAAGGGTCAGCACTAAGAAGTGCTGTACCGTCGAAGGGTCAGCGCTGAGAGAGTGCTGTACCGTCGAAGGGTCAGCGCTGAGAGTGTGCTGTACCGAAGGGTCAGCGCTGAGAGAGTGCTGTACCGTCGAAGGGTCAGCGCTGAGAGAGTGCTATACCGTCGAAGGGTCAGCGCTGAGAGTGTGCTGTACCGTCGAAGGGTCAGTGCTGAGAGAGTGCTGTACCGTCGAAGGGTCAGCGCTGAGAGAGTGCTGTACCGTCGAAGGGTCAGCGCTGAGAGAGTGCTGTACTGTCGAAGGGTCAGCGCTGAGAGAGTGCTGTACCGTCGAAGGGTCAGCGCTGAGAGAGTGCTGTACTGTCAGAGGGTCAGCGCTGAGAGAGTGCTGTACTGTCAGAGGGTCAGCGCTGAGAGAGTGCTGTACTGTCAGAGGGTCAGCGCTGAGAGAGTGCTGTACTGTCAGAGGGTCAGCGCTGAGAGAGTGCTGTACTGTCAGAGGGTCAGCGCTGAGAGAGTGCTATACTGTTGAAGGGTCAGCACTAAGAAGTGCTGTACTGTCGAAGGGTCAGCACTGAGGGAGTGCTATACTGTCCGAGGGTCAGTGCTAAGAGTGTGCTATACCGTCGAAGCGCAGCGCTGAGAGAGTGCTATACTGTTGAAGGGTCAGCACTAAGAAGTGCTGTACTGTTGAAGGGTCAGCACTAAGAAGTGCTGTACTGTCGAAGGGTCAGCACTGAGGAGTGCTGTACTGTCGAAGGGTCAGCACTGAGGGAGTGCTGTACTGTCAGAGGGTCAGCACAGAGGGAGTGCTGTACTGTCAGAGGGTCAGCACAGAGAGTGCTGTACTGTCAGAGGGTCAGCACAGAGAGTGCTGTACTGTCAGAGGGTCAGCACAGAGAGTGCTGTACTGTCAGAGGGTCAGCACAGAGAGTGCTGTACTGTCAGAGGGTCAGCACAGAGAGTGCTGTACTGTCAGAGGGTCAGCACAGAGAGTGCTGTACTGTCAGAGGGTCAGCACAGAGAGTGCTGTACTGTCAGAGGGTCAGCACAGAGAGTGCTGTACTGTCAGAGGGTCAGCACAGAGAGTGCTGTACTGTCAGAGGGTCAGCACAGAGAGTGCTATACTGTCAGAGGGTCAGCACAGAGAGTGCTATACCGTTGAAGGGTCAGCACTGAGGGAGTGCTATACTGTTGAAGGGTCAGCACTGAGGGAGTGCTATACTGTTGAAGGGTCAGTGCCAAGGGAGTGCAGCACCGTTGGAGGGTCAGTACTGTGGCAATGCCGCACTGTTGGTACTGAGGAGTGCTGTATTTTGGGAGGGCTGCACTGTCCCTTGGTCAAGAATGTGGGTCAGGTATTTGAGTTAACATTACCAATTGTGAATTATTGTGTCAATTATCACATACACCTGCAATTTGACCCTAACCGATGCTGTGGAAATTCTATCCTTCTCTAACACATATTCCCTTTCAGCTCTCATTATAACGTTATTACCCAAAGACCAAAAATATGAACGGCTACAGAAGCAAGGCAGTGATAGTAGGACAGTTCAGAGTCAAGCACATTGCTGTTGGTTTGGATGCATGTATAGGGCAGACCAGGTAGGGATGGAAGTTTTCTTCACTAAAGAGGCATTAGTGAACCAGATGAACCAGTTATGTTGTTACTGTTTAGCTTTAATTTCAGATTATGTTTTTAAAATTTAATTCCAATTCCATCATCTACTGTGATGGGATTCAAAACAAGGTCCCCTGAACATTATCTGGGTCTCTGAATTACTTAGTCCAGTGATAATACTATTAGGCCTCCCAAATAGGTCAGTGAAGAGACAGAAGTGGCAAAGGTCATTAATTGGATAGTCTCAGTCTGGTGACGAACAAGTTCCATGAGACTTCACACCTATTGGAGCTGAGGATGAGGATGAGGGTCAGGGGCTGGGTGGGGAGAGGTTTGAAAAGGTGGTTTATAGTAAAGAAATGGAACAAAGAGCTTGTCCATGCACTCCAGGACTTGCCTCCAATAATGAGCAGTTTTACCAGCTAAGAAGAGGATTCAGTTGTATTTTATGTTTAACATGTTTTCAAAATTCTTTCAGGGACTGGCATCGCTGGCTAGGGTAACATTTGCTACCCATCCTGAATCCATGGAGAAAGTGGGGATCTAGGAGAACCTGTTGGCTGCTATACATTCAGCATTTCTCCATCAGCTACAACCAACAAACACACGTATTGAACTTCTTAAAAACTCAAGCTCCTGGTGTCTGGCAGTAGTTTAGCTCCCTACCTGATCTCTGCATCCCTGACCCACGACTGGCTCCCAGCATCCCTGCTCTCCAGAGGTGCCTAGTGTCTGATAAGAGGAAGGGTCATTTGTGAAATCTTGAGAGTTTATTTTAAAAACTGCTTGTTTTAAAATGTTACTGAGGTGATAAGTTAGAGGTCATGGCTGGATGGGAAGACAGATAACATCAGTGTTAGTACAGACACGTCAGCCTCTACTGCTGTGGGAAGGGAGGGAAAAGCAAACGAAAAATAAATATTTTCCAAAATATCAACAATTATCCTTTGGCTTGTGCAATCTGCTGTGAGCAAATTGGCTGCTATATTTCTCAAGGAACTGAGAGGAAGGGGATGAGGGAGCAATTCTGAGAAGGCTTACTAGACTTACACCTGAAATTAGTGGGTTGTCTTAGGAGGAAAATGTGGACAGTCTCCGCTTGTATCCACTGGATTTCAGAAGAATAAGAGGCGGCTGAAACATACAAAATCCTATGAAGTCTTCACAGGGCAGGGGATGTGAAGAAGATATTTCCCCTTGTGGAAGAATCTAGACCCAGGGCTCACAGAGTTAAATAAATAAAATGTCATTTTGGACAGAGATGAGGAGGAATATTTTCTGAGTTCAGCAAACTGAAGCAGAGTTCTTTAAGACAGAAGTAGACAGATTTTTAAAATTTCATTTGTGGGATGTGGGCGTCACTGGCTGTGCCAGCATTTTGGTGTCCATCCCGAGTTGCCCCTTGAGATTGTGGGGGTGAGCTGCCTTCTTGAACCTCTGCAGTGCATGTGCTGCAGGTAGACCCACAATGCCCTTAGGGAGGGAATTCCAGGATTTTGACCCAGCGACAGTGAAGATACAGTGGTACATTTCTAAGTCAGGATGGGGAGTGGTTTGGAGGGGAATTTGAAGATGGTGGTTTTCCCATATATGTTCTCCCCTTGTCCTTCTAGATGGAAGTGGTCGTGGGCTTGGAAGATGCTGTCTGAGGATCTTCAGTGAATTGCTGCAGTGCATCTTGTAGATGGTACACACTGCTGTTACTGGGAGTCAGTGATAGAAGGAGTGGATATTTGTGGATGTGGTGCCAATCAAGAGGGCTGTTTTGTCCTGGGCAGTGTCAAGCTTCTTGAGTGTTGTTGGAGCTGCACCCATCCAGGCAAGTGGGGAGTATTCCATCACACTCCTGACTTGTGCCTTGAAGATGGTGGACAGGCTTTGGGGAGTCAGGAGGGGAGTTACTTGCCACAACATTCCTAACCTCTGACTTGCCCTTGTTGCCATTGTGTTTATGTTGCAAGTTCAGGCTCAGTTTCTGGTCAATGACAGCCCCCAGATGTTTATACTGGGAGATTCAGTGATGTTAGCTCCACTGATTGTCAAGGGCAATGGTTAGATCGTCTTTTATAGGGGTTGATCATAACCTGGCATTTGTATGGATGGCAACAGGGTGAAGTGTTCTCAGGGTAGATGGGATGTGATGTCACAATCAGATCAGTCTTGATGTTATTAAGGAGGTTCAATGAGCTGCTACTGCTGTATATTTGTGTAGATGTTCAAGTCAGAGAGGGCGACTGAGTGACCATAGGGATGTGATTAGCTGCCTTGTGAGGGAAGATGCCAGAATATAGAGGCAGGAAGAGAGAACCTGTCATAGGAGACTAACTGACAAGTCATGGGTTGGCAGATACCTTTAATCTGGAGCTGAACAGATGAGCTGAGATGTCATGGTGGGCTGAATGGCCTCTCTCTTTATGCCCTATCATTGTATTCTAAGGCTTCCGTGCAAGTGAAGTAAGGGGTAACCACATTAAAGGATGAGAAACATTACACTTCCTTTCCATCACTTGTGCTCCTGAATGATTTCAGATGAGATCTCCATCTCCAGAAGCTGCTTATAGTCTCTAAGATTCAGGATGAGGAGTGTCTCACTCAGCACCATCCCTGCCCTCTGTAACGGTGAAAGATTACTCCTGATTTGGAGGTGCCAGTGTTGGACTGGGGTGGACAAAGTTAAAAAATCATGCAACACCAGGTTATAGTCCAACAGGTTTATTTGGAAGCACTAGCTTTCAGAGCACCGCTCCTTTATCAGGTGGTTGTGGAGTAAATCTCTCAATTTAGAATGAACATGCTGGTTTCAGTTCTTTCATATGTAAATCACAAGAACTTTTTTAGTTACATTTTCAAGTGAACTTTAACAACTGGCCCAGATAATGCATTGAAGGTGTGAGCTGCCCTGTTGAGGCTGTCTGTGCCACAATGGTCAGACTGATTCTCATCTAAAAAAACAGATTTACAGAATCTTACATGGATTCATGCAGTTTTTGAGCAAAATAAAATGTAATTCGGCATGTGGGGTGAATTTGTACTTGCAGAATTACATTTTGGTTTGCAGAAACACTGCATGAATTCATGCAAGATCCTGTAAATCTGTTTTTTTAGACTAGAGACAGTCTTACACAGGGCACCTCACACTTTAAATGCATTAACAATTAGTGTCATGTTGGCCCAGATAAAGTTAACTCGAGAATATAACTTTAAAAAAGTTCTGTGATTTACATATGAAATAACTGAAAGCAGTTCAAGATATAATTTCAGTTATATCACTCTGTAAACATTTGCTATAAATTCTGTGTCTTACAATCTTATTCTCCACAACCAGCTGATGAAGGAGCAGCGCTCAAAAAGCTAGTGCTTCCAAGTAAACCTGTTGGTTTATAACCTGGTATCGTGTGATTTTTAACTTTAAAGATTACTCCCTCCTTCAATAACCACCAATCATCACCCACTCCCTCTGGGACCCTCTCTGACTGCGCCCCCCCCCTCCCCGGACCCTCTGACCCCCTGCCCCAGGGCCCCCCCCCCCACCCCACCTGCACCCTCTGACCCCCGCCCCCCAGCCCTCTCTGACCCGCGACACCCAGCCCTCTCTGAATGCACCCCCCCCACCCAGGCTCCCTCACTCTCTCTGACCCCTGCCCCTCTCCAGGACCCCTCAGCCTCTCTGACCCCTCCCCACCCTCTCTGATCCCCCAGCCCCACCTGAGCCCTCTCTGACCCCCTTGGGGACCCCCTCCCTCTCTGCCCCCTCAAGCCCCCTTCACCCCCACCTGGACTCCTGAGTCCACTGCCCTCTCTGTCCCCTCCAGCCCCCTTCACCCTTTCTGATCCCCCTTCCACCCCACCGGGACTCCCGAGTCCCCTGCCCTCTCTAACCATCCCGGTTTCTCCCCTCCCCCAACCCAGATTCATCACATTTTCCGATATTCCAGCCTTCAGGATAGCATCTCAGACGATCCACACTGTTCCCATGGTTTCTGGACATTAACACACCACCTTCACTCTGTCCTCTCCACTGTGCTGATACCATCACTAACAAAACCATTGCTCCTCCTTTTCCCAGCTTCCTGCTCTTCCTAAGTATTACAAATCCTTCAATATTCAGATCTCAATCTACGTCAACCTGCAGTCGTAGCTATCAGATTACATTTCTTTATTGCACTCAGTTCATCCTGTATGTTTCAAATACTGCAGATATAGACAGATTTCAAGTGCACTCAGTTGTCAAGCCTTCAATTTTGTTACCTCTAGCCTTATCCATTGATTTACAACTACACTGAAACTCTCTCTCTGACACCACAGTCAGTTTGTTATTTACAACAAAAGAGAAAATGCTGGAAAATCTCAGCAAGTCTGGCAGCATCTGTAAGGAGAGAAAAGAGCTGACATTTCGAGTCTAACTGACCCTTTGTCAAAGTTGCTGAGATTTTCCAGCATTTTCTCTTTTGGTTTCAGATTCTAGCATCTGCAGTAATTTGTTTTTGTCCAGTATTATTTCCAACATATTTTTCCTCTTGCTCTGTCTCTATTGTTTGATTTACCAAAATGCCCAAACTTTTCTCTCTTATCCCATGGTTTCAGTTTAAAATGATATTTCCCTAGTTCTATGGCTCATTAGAACACTGCTCCTGCCATGAGAAAGGTGCAGATTGCTCCAACAATACAGCCCCAGCTCTCCACAGAATTGGTGCTGGTGCCCCACAAACCAAGCCAACTTCTACTGCACCAGATTTTCAATCTTTAAACTTGCTTGCCTATGTCAGTTTTCACCAGAGATCATCTTAGAGCCTCTGTTTTGTAATCGGGGTATAGTTCTGCTGACCCACTGTGCAGAATTTCTTTCTTTGTCCTTCTTCTGTCCTATGGACCATAATGAGGAGACCCTCCCCCATCCATTATAGATTGCTCTGCAGCCCTGAGCATTTCCTGAATTCTGGCACTGGGATGATAACACAACCACGTGGATTCTCATTCCTCACTGCACAGAATGGGGTCAATCACTCTCACCTCTCAGTTGCCAACAACGACCACATTCCTCTTGTTCATGTACTTGAATGAATTCCTGTTCCCCAACATCACAGAAAGTTACCTTGTGCACACTACGGTCCTTACTCTTAACTAGACAAGTTAAAGGATCCTGAAAGGATTTGGAAAAAGGATTCTGAAGAACGGTCACTGGACCGGAAACATGAACTCTGATTTCTCTCCACAGATGCTTCCAGAGCTGCTAAACTTTTTCATCAATTTCTGTTTAGGATCCTGAAACCTGAAGGGGAATGGCAAAAGCTGAGATTCCTAAACTCCTATTTCTGGGACTCCTTTGCCACTTTACAGATCATCACAAACTCCTGTTCCTGAACACTGACCAAATCAGAAGACTCTCTCCTAAAGGTTGTAACTGAACCTTTATATAAAACATGCAGGTAACCCACACACACACAATTGTACAAAGAGTGGAGATCATTCTGGGAAAAGAAAATGATTAAAAAGTGGCACACTCAGTGAAGACAGAATTAACAGTAAATTAAATGTTGATGACAGGAGCAAGAAGGTAGTGACAAAGTGGAGGAGCAGATTTATTATAATCTCTAATCAAGAACAATAGATGTGGAGGACTAGGTAGGGTTGGAGTGAGGAGCAGATCCCATTCCTCATCTCCATTCGTTCCCATTATAAATAATTGCCAAAGATGAAGCTTAGAAACAAGCAACAATGCCTGGGCTGTTTAGTCAAGTTTCCTTTCTTACCTACAGGCTTGGTCACTGCAATATTTCCCAAGTACAACACCTGGAATCTTTGAACAAGCTCACTCTTGGGCACTGGAAACTCCACTGCAGACAGGGGAACACAAGATAAGACAGAAAGGAAGTTTAGATGGTACAAAGCTAACATAAAGACACGGTGACTAAAACACAGTAACGGTCCCACAAGGAGCAACTGAGGAAATTCATCAATGACAACAATGATACAGCAGTAACACCAGATTTAATCCTCATTCAAATGATGTTTGCAATTTACTGTTCCCTCTTAGGGTCTCATCAGTGCCAGCACTAACCCAAGCCAGAGAACATCAACATTGTTCCAGCCCCTGCATAATGACTGATCAAACAGCATCAAATATGCGGATTGAAGATGAGTGCTTTTAACCTAAAGAAGATTACAATGAGGGTCTGAAGGCAGAACTGATGTTATGAAGGCATTATATTTAATATTTTTTGTGAACTTGAATATGGAAATACCTATTCTGAGGAAGGGTCACCGGACCCGAAACATTAACTCTTCACCGATGCTGCCAAACCTGCTCAGCTTTTCCAGTAATTTCTGTGTGCGAGTGTGAGTGTGTGTGAGTGTGAAAATACCTAGATTGCTTTATTTTTTAAAAAGAAATCAAAAACTTGAAACATTTATGAACAATTATTTCTTGGAAAACACCTGGTTCCACTGTTGAGACCCATCACTGCTTTTACTTTTCTCCTTTTTGGTTGGGAATTGAGAGTTGCAGTTAAGAATTGAACTTTGAGCAGCACGTTTTTTTTAAAAAAGGAGAGAACAAAAGACAGATGTTTGTGTTTGGGAACTGGCCTGGAAAGATAATGTTGGTTAGGGGAGGGCATGTATTTGTTTCAGCACCGGGATGTGCCTGCGCTCGGTCTGGCAGCTGGTTGGATGTTGAATTGGTCAAAGGAGGAGTGGTGATGACCAGCCAATCACAGAGAGTGTGACCAGCCAATCATAGAGAATGTTAAAGGGATAAAAACGAAGTGAACCGGCTCTGATTAGGCTTTCGGTAGGGGGCAGTTTTGTCTTGGAACTGGCTAAATTTCCAGATTGGGTAGGTTTCGGTTTTGCGCACACTGCCTTCCACCTCCTTCCTCCATCCACCCTTCACACCCATTCCCCCTCCCACTCATTATTTTCCAGTTATCGACTTATTCAAAGCTCAGACAAAAGAGTCCCCGTCTGTAAGAGCCGCCGCCTGTGAGAGTCCAACAAAAACCTCCAGGGGCCTGCTGAAGCAGCAGCTTGCAGGGACTAGTGACTTTGGGATTATCCAGCCCTACATACAACCCATCAGGATGAAGGATTTCATAAACATAGTATTCACTATTGAAACAGTTATCAAACTGGTAAATTATGATTCTTTTACTTATCTTTTCAATTTATCTCTTAGTTGTGTGTCTGTTGGTATGAGAATGGAGGTTTTTGATCAGAAGACATTGGGATTAGATTGTAGGTATTAATTAGATTAGTGAGTTTTAAGATTAGATTGCCTTGTAGTTTATCTGTGTTCTGCTGAAGTTACATTCTTCGTAATAAATTGCTATTTTTTTGTTGAAGTTATAAACTCAGTGTCCAAAATTTGTTATTTGCAAAGTCCAGTAAGGAACAGTTGAGAAACTGAGGATCATTGAATGTTTTAGACAATAGACAATAATAGACAATAGGTGCAGGAGTAGGCCATTCAGCCCTTCGAGCCTGCACTGCCATTCAATATGATCATGGCTGATCATTCCTAATCAGCATCCTGTTCCTGCCTTATCTCCATAACCCTTGATTCCACTATCTTTGAGAGCTCTATCCAACTCTTTCTTAAATGAATCCAGAGACTGGGCCTCCACTGCCCTCTGGGGCAGAGCATTCCACACAGCCACCACTCTCTGGGTGAAGAAGTTTCTCCTCATCTCTGTCCTAAATGGTCTACCCCGTATTTTTAAGCTGTGTACTCTGGTTCGGCACTCACCCATCAGCGGAAACATGTTTCCTGCCTCCAGAGTGTCCAATCCTTTAATAATCTTATATGTCTCAATCAGATCCCCTCTCAATCTTCGAAACTCAAGGGTATACAAGCCCAGTCGCTTCAGTCTTTCAGTGTAAGGTAATCCTGCCATTCCAGGAATTGACTTCGTGATCTTACGCTGCACTCCCTCAAGAGCCAGAATGTCTTTTCTCAAATTTGGAGACCAGAACTGCACACAGTACTGTAGGTGTGGTCTCACCAGGGCCCTGTACAGCTGCAGAAGGACCTCTTTGCTTCTATACTCAATTCCTCTGGTTATGAAGGCCAGCATGCTATTAGCCTTCTTCACTACCTGCTGTACCCGCATGCTTGCCTTCATTGACTGGTGTACAAGAACACCCAGATCTCTCTGTACTGCCCCTTTACATAAATTGATTCCATTGAGGTAGTAGTCTGCCTTCCTGTTCTTGCTACCAAAGTGGATAACCATACATTTATCCACATTAAACTGCATCTGCCATGCATCTGCCCACTCACCTAACTTGTCCAGGTCACCCTGTAATCTCCTAACATCCTCATCACATTTCACCCTGCCACCCAGCTTTGTATCATCAGCAAATTTGCTAATGTTATTGCTGATACCATCTTCTATATCATTAACATATATTGTAAAAAGCTGCGGTCCCAACACAGATCCCTGCGGTACCCCACTGGTCACTGCCTGCCATTCCGAAATGGAGCCGTTTATCACTACCCTTTGTTTCCTATTAGCCAACCAATTTTCAATCCAATCTAGTACTTTGCCCCCAATCCAATCTAGTACTTTTAATTTCACTGTGCTGTGAATCCAGTGAGTGTGAGCTGATTTGGTTTGGCTTGCTATCCCTATGCCATAATTGCTCATGTAGTTTGCTCGAACTCACTTCAGGGAAGCAGCTTACTGTCTTTACAACTGGGTTTCCCACTGTGGTGTGAAAGCAGAGTCAATATTTCAGGTCTAGTGACCCTTCATCAAAATTAGATATGAAACACTTGACTTTGCACTCTCTCTCTCTCTCTCTCCCTCTCTCCACAGACACTGCTGTACCCGCTGTGTTTCTCCACCAATTTCAGTTTGTTTCATATTTCCAGAATCTGCAGTTCTTTTTTTGTTTTAGTCTATTGGAAATTGTTTGGAGTAATTCCTACTGAAGGAAAGGTGACTGCATACCCCTGGAAAGATCCTTGCTGTGAATCCAGTGTTACATATGGTTGTCCTCTTGAACAGCATCTCAAAGAATCATTGACACTGGGTTTTTCAGGGAAGGTGCATTTGCAAAGAACCCAGAGACAACTGCACATCTACACATTATAGGATCTAAAGCAATGATAAAGGGATGGCATTAATTATGGGCAATTTTAATCTACAAATGAACTGAAAATATCAGATTGGTAGTATTGGACTGAATGAGGAGTTCCATAGAATGATTGAGAGATAGTTTCTCAGAGCAGCACACGCTGCACAGACCAAGAGAGCAGGTTATATTAAACTTGGTCTTGTGGAATGTGACAGGATTAATCGCAACTTCAGAATGAAGACACAGCTAGGTTCCAAAGTATGATTAAATTTTACATCCTGTGTGAAAGGGAGAGGATTAGGTTTAAGACTAGCATTTGAAACCTAAATAAGGACACTATGAGGGCATGAAAAATGAGCTAGCTGAAGTGAACCTGTATTGTAGGCCAAGGAATAGATTAATGTGTTAGACATTTAAGGGGACATGTTGGGATACTGGGATACTTAGAATAAGTAAATTCTTGAGGTCCTTTGTTCACCATAAAAAAAACATTCAAAGGTAAGGACCCACCATTTGCTGTTAACTAATGAAGTTAGGGAAAGGATCAAAATTAAAGAAGCAGTGTAAACATGCAGGGATGAGTGGCAGGTCAGGTGATTGGATAGAATATAAAGAATGGAAGAGAATAACTAAAAGGTTAACAGGAGGTAAAAGATCACAGTATGAAGGGAAGCTAGCTAGGAACGTAGAAACAATAGCAAGAGCTTCTACAGGTGTTTAAAAAAGATAAGGGTAAATAAAATGAGTGTTGATTCTTTAGACAATAAGAATGGTGTGTTAATAGTAGATAATAAGGAAGTGACTGATGAAATGAAAAATATTTTGATTCTGTCATCAGCACAGACAATATTAGAAAGACTCTAGTAATAGGTGTAAATTAAGAGGTTTAAAGGAAACAGGAACTGAGGGAAATTCTCAAGGCAGAAGCAGTATGGGGCAAAAACCATAGAATTCACTCTGCAGTTTGAAAGGGATTTGCTAGAATCAGATGTAACAGCAAGACTGTAGAGCAGCAATGACAGGAATTTCTGGGGATAATTCAGGAGGGACAGCAGTAACTCATCCCAAGGAAGAAGAAACATATGAGGGGGAGAACAAGGCAACCATGGCTGACAAGGGAAGTCAGTCACAACATAAAAGCAAAATAAAACACATTTAATGTGGCAAAGGTTTGGGAAGCCTTTTAAAAACAGCAGAGAATAACTGTAAAAAGAAATAAGAGGGAGAAGACAAAAGTTAAGAGCAAGCCAGCTGGTAACTTTTTTTTAGATTAGATTAGATTACTTACAGTGTGGAAACAGGCCCTTCGGCCCAACAAGTCCACACCGACCCTCCAAAGTGCAGCCCACCCAGACCCATTCCCCTACATTTACCCCTTCACCTCACACTACAGGCAATTTAGCATGGGAGGAAACCGGAGCACCAGGAGGAAACCCATGCAGACACAGGGAGAATGTGCAAACTCCACACAGACAGTTACCTGAGGCGGGAATTGAACCCGGGTTTCTGGCGCTGTGAGGCAGCAGTGCTAACCACTGTGCCACCGTGCTGCCCATGGTAATATAGAAGAAAAATGCAAGATTTTTTTTAGATATCTGAAATGTAAGAGAGGGGCAAAAGTGGACCTTGCATTTCTGGAAAATGAGGCTGCAGAGGCAGGAATGGGAAACAAAGACATGGTGGAAGAACTAAATAGGTACTTTAGATTAGTTTTCACAGTGGAAAACACCAGCAGCAACCAGCACTTCAAGAGAGTCCATTATTAAGGAGCAGGTGCTGGGGAAGCTGGAGAAATCACCAAGACAAAGTGAACTACAGCCCACGGTTCCAAAGGAGATAGCTGAGGAGATTGTGGAGGCTTTGGTAAGGACTGGAAAATGCCTCATGTAACACCCTTGTTTAAAAAAAAAAAGAGGGAGGCAGAAAACAGGAAGCTATAGACCAATTAGACTGGTAAGATTTTAGAATCCATTATTAAGGATGGGATTTTGGAGTACTTCGAAGTGCATGGAAAAATACAGTTCATCAATGTGAAGTGATGCCTGACAAATACATTAGAATTCTTTAAGGAGGTAAGTTCGACAAAGGAGAATGTCAGTGAATGTCATCTATTTGGATTTCCAGAAGGCCTTTGACAAGGTGCAGCACAGGAGACTGCTAAATGCTGTTAATATTAAGGTACTGGCCTGAATAGAGGATTAGCTGACTGGCAGAAGGCAGAGAGTAGAAATAAAGGGGTCTTTTTCAAGATGACAGCTGGTTACTAGTAGAAGTGCAGGGGTCTGTGTTGGGACCACAACTATTCACGTTATACATGAAGGATGCAGACGAAGAAATTGAGGGCATTGTTGCCAAGTTTGCAAATGACACAAAGACAGATGGAGAGACATGTAGTGTTGAGGAAGCAGGGAGGCAGCAGCAGAACGTGTACATACTCAGACAGTGGGCAAAGAAGGTGCAGATGGGATATAACGTGAGGTGGTGTGAGGCTATGCACTTTGGTAGGAAGAATAGAGGCATAGAATATTTTCTAAATGGAGAAAGGCTTCAGAACTCTGAAGAGCAAAGGGACTTGGGAGGCCTATTCAGAATTCTCTTAAGGTTAACATTTGGAAGTTAGGAAGGCAAATGCAATATTAACATTCATTTCAAGAGGGCTAGAATGCAAGAGCAGAGACGTGCTGCTGAGGTTGTGTAAAGCTCTGGTTAGACTGCATTTGGAATATTATGAGCAGTTTTGGACCCTGTACCTATGAAGGATGTACTGGCACTGGAGGAGGTCCAGATGAGGTTTACTAGAATGATCCAATTAGGTGATTAAGGGGTTGTCTATGAGGAGTTGTTGAGGAATCTGGGTCTGTACTCCGAGTTTAGAAGGATGAAGGGGGAATGTGATTTAAATTTCAAGATTACTGAAAAGCCTGGATATAGTGGTGAAGCTGAAGGTCCATGCACAACATTAACTTCTGCAACTGGATGTCACTATTGGATCACCCTAATCAGCATATGTGGAACCGTGGAGGGATCCTTCGAGCACCTGCACAGTTTAGAGGTAAAACACTGCTCATCAGGGTTGACAGGAATGTAGAATTTGGACAAGATCAACAACCATGGTCTTTTTAAATTGCACAACAGGTTCAAGGGTTGAATAATCTACTTCTGCTGCTGCTTCTCATCTTTGTATGTACTGTCAAATATACTGCTCATGCTGAACTGTAAGGACTAAGTATTCCAACTTCAATCTCCAATGGATTCACCATGATGAGCACAAACCATTTATAGGTTGTCAGGTTACACGGAGGTGTGCAGGATACAATCCCGACACAGTTACAACAGGTGATGCTCCAACAGAAAGAAATATAACAAAGTAATACAAAGGACTTGCAGGTGTCATAAATCTGAAAGTAAAACAGAAATTGCTAGAGAACATATTATTCTGAGTGTATCTGTGGAGAGAAAGCAAAGTTAATGTTGCGGTCTGCAGACCTGAAGAAGGGTCACTGGACTAGAAACATTAACTCTGCTTTCTCTCGATAGGCACTTGCAGCCCTGCTGAGTTTCTCCAATCATTTCTGTTTTTGTTTCAGTGCTACAGCAGAGCTGTTTCTATGTCAATAATCAGACAGTACCTTGGAATGGGACATCAACAAGCTTTGAATGGTCAAATAGGATCCCGTTCATTGAGGTCTTCGTATCTTTCCTGTCAGCCATGATCTGTGGAAATAGAGTGGTGCATCAGTTGGTGTGGTCAAAGTGGAGTGGTTAACAGCCACAGTCCAAGTGGGGAGACAGAACCTGGGAAGACTGGAAACAAAGGAACTAATAGAAACGGTCTCTTAGGAGAGGCAAGGAAATCTAAATAAATCTGGACCAATAAAAGGCAAAGAAACACTCTAGAAATTCCTCTCAGATGATGGAAACCATTCTACGAGATTACAACAGATCAAACTCAATTCTTTTGAGGTGGTTTGGGCAATGTCAGGCAACAGGCAGAGGACAGACTAGTGTCGGCATGTTTATCTCCTGCCTGCTCAGTACAAATGATGTTACAAGTCCCCAGATCAGGATTCCCCTTCTTGCTGACTATCCTTGCAGCCTGCACCAGAACCAAGAATCCTATACACCTCTCACTTCTTAAAATCAGACAGCACAGAAAGAGGTCGGACACACTGTGCCTGAGCTTATTCTTTGAGGGAGTTGGTCAATTAGTCTTTTGCCCCTTTTACCAAGAACTGTCTCCATATTTATCCATTATCTGCTGCCTATTCCACACTTGGACTGTGACTACACCTCCCAAAGCACTTCATTGGTTGTGAAGTAATTTGGGATATTTAGTAGCCATGACAGAAGCTACAAGTTTTTCTTTTATTCACTTCAGAAAAGCTATTGTTGAATTTGCTCTAGCCACCATTTCAGGCAGAATATTCCACATCACAATTCCCAGTGTAAAATAAACTTCTCATCTCATGACTGAGTCTTTTGCTAAATAGTTTAAATCTCTAACCTCTTGTTACCATCACCCTTTTGCCATTGAAAAAAGCTTCTCCCTACCTTCTCTAGAACTCCAAGCTTTGTTTTGTGTCGCCCATAGCAAATATAGCTGTTAAAAGCTGGTAACAATTCTCAGCTGTTGCTTCACATTTAATAATGTGCATTGCACTGATCAGATCCCACTCCAGGGCTGGAAATCATTATCCACAGGCCAGGGTGGTGCTGAGGGGGATGCTGCACTGTAAAGGTGTTGGCCTTCAGGTGAGACTTTAAACTGAAGTCCTATGGTCTATCAGTATCAATGCAAAGTATGGTTGCCAAAACAAAAGAAAAGCTTACATTTTCGTAACACCTTCCAGACCTTATAGACAGAGATCAACAGCACAGAAAAAGGCCCTCAAGGTCCATTATGTGTGTCAAAAACAACCACCTAACAATTCTCACCACAATTTCCAACACTTGGTCTACTGCCTTGTCATTACAAATGTATATTTAAATACTTTTTCAATGTTCTGAGGGTTCCTGCCTCTCCCACCCTCACAGTTTGTTCCAGATTCCCACCACCCTCTGGGTGAAAATGTTTTTCCTCATATCTCCTCTAAGCCTCCTGCCCCTTTCCTTAAATCTACATTGCCTTGTCATTGATCCCTCCACCAAAGGTTAAAGTTCTTCGTCTACCCTACCTATGTTCCTCATAATTTTATATCTCTGTCATGGCATATCTCAATCTCCTCAATGTTAAGGAAAACAACCCCAGTCTGTCCAATTTCTCTTCATAACGGTAACTCACTAACATGGGTACATTTCTTCTGTACCCTCCCCAGTGGTCATATCCCTTCTATCGTGTAGATTCCAGCACTGCACACAATATTCTAGCTGTGAACTAACTAAAGTTTTATACAGTTCCAGCATAACCTCCCTGCTCTTAAACTCTATGCCTCAACTAATAAGGGCCAATATCCTTTCTTAACCACTTTAGCCACCTGAAAGATACCTTAAGGGACCAGTATAAATGCACACCAAGGTCCCTTTGATCATCAGTGCTGCCCAGAGTCCCACCGTTCATCATGTATTCCCTTGTCAAAAAGTGTGGTGCTGGATAAGCACAGCCAGTCAGGCAGCATTTGAGAAGCAGGAGAGTTAATGTTTTGACGAGCTTATGTTCAAAATGTCAACATCCCTGATGAAGAGCTTATGCTCAAAACATCAACTCTCCTGCTCCTCAGATACTGCCTGACCTGCTGTGCTTTTCCAGCACCACACGTTTTGACTCTGATCTCCAGTGCTCACTTTCTCCTATCATGTATTCCCTTGTCTCTTGTTTGTCCTGCTCAAGTACATTACCTCTCATACATCTGGACTGAATTATATTTTATATTGATAAATCTATCTGCCCAGCCCATCCATATCCTCTTGTACTCTAACACTATTCTCCAACTAATCTTTGTATCGTCTGTAAACTTACTGATCAACCTTCCTACATTCAAGTCTGAATCATTTTTATAAACCACAAACAGCAAGGGCCCCTATACTGATCCCTGTTGGAGCCCATTGGACAGAGGCTTCTAATCACAAAATCACCCTCAACCATCATCCTCTGCTTCCTGCCTCTCAGCCAACAGTGGAGCCAATTTGCCAAATTTCCTTGGATTCCATGCTCTTTAATCTTTGCTATCAGTCTCCCATATGGGACCTTATCAAAAGCCTTGCGGAAGTCCAATAGACTACATCAAAAGCCTTGCCATCTACATTCCTGGTCACCTCTTTGAATATTCAACCAAGTTAATCAGACATAACCTCCCCTTAACTAGATCTTGTCGACTGTTCTTGATTAATCCCTGCCTCTCCAAATGCTGATTAATTCTGTCCCTCAGAATTGCTTCCAATAATTTCCACACCACTGAGGTAAGACTGACTGGTCTTTAGTTTCCTAATTTATCCCTTGCTTCCTTCAGGATGTCCCAAAGTCCTTTAGAGCCAATGGAGTGATTTAAAGTGCAGTCATTGTTTTAATGAGAGGAGAAACATGATAGAAATAGAGGGGGGAAGGTGACCTAGTGGTATTATTGCTGGACTATCAATCCTGAGATCCAGGTAATGTTCTGGGACCTCGGTTTGAATTCTGGCTTGGCAGATGGTAGAATCTGAATTCAATAAAAATCTGGAATTAAGAGACTAATGATGTCCACAAATTCATTGTTGATTGAGAGGAAAGATCCATCTGGTTCACTAATCTGCCATTCTCACCTGCTCTGGCCTACATGTGATTCCAGATCCCTCAGCAACACTTTCATGCCATGAATTAATTTTTTTAGATGTCAGTTTGTGCAGAGCAAGATCACATAAATTCACATATAACAGTCAGCTAATCTGTTTTAATGATGTTGACTGAGAGATAACCAATGGCCAAAACGCTGGGAGGACACTTCCTTGCTCCTCTATGAAATAGTGACATTTTACATTGATCTGAGGAAACATATGGGGCCCTTAATTTAAATTTCATTCTCAAATTGGTTAGTCATTTAAGTTTTGATGGTGGGATCTTGCTGTGCTTATTTTCAATGTCTCATTGTGAAAGCAATTCATTGTTAAAGTATTTTCAATATTGGTGTGGCGTATAGATTTAATGGATAGATAAGTGCCAATCTTTCTGCTGCCTAGTCTGAGAATCTATTCTGAATTTATTAACAATAGGAGGTTGTACAGTTAACAAAGTATAAGCAGCAAGCTCTCAGTTAGTCCCAGTGACACAGGTATGGCTCATGGACTGTGTGTACTGGGGGTGGTCAGGTTCACGCACAGACCAGCCAGTGTGACTGTGGATGATCAATACCTTTGAGCAGATTTCATGCAATCTGGTGGCAATGGCCTTCGCTGGCATGTCACAGCGGAATACGTGACATTTCAATACACGTGTCAGTTTGTCTCTGGCGACATAGGCAAAATCCCTAAAAATAAAACATAGAATTCATTAAAATACCTAGCGAGAGATAAGATGGACAAGTGACAGAAACTGAACTTATAACCTGACTCCACTAATGATTCGGAGATGCCGGTGTTGGACTGGGGTGTACAAAGTTAAAAATCACACAACACCAGGTTATAGTCCAACAGGTTTAATTGGAAGCACACGAGCTTTCGGAGCGACGCTCCTTCATCAGGTGATTGTGGAGGGCTCGATCGTAACACAGAATTCTGTGTTACGATCGAGCCCTGCACAATCACCTGATGGAGCGTCGCTCCGAAAGCTCGTGTGCTTCCAATTAAACCTGTTGGACTATAACCTGGTGTTGTGAGATTTTTAACTCTGACTCCACTAAGATTGTGTTGAATAAGCAGAGTGTTTGTAGACACTGTCCCATTAGGAATAATAAAAGTAATACAAACAGTACGGGGCTACAAATTAGGGAAGTTTCAAAATAAAGAAAGGCAAGAACTGCATTTCAAACATCACCTTTCACCACCTCAGGAAATCCCAAAGTGCTTCACAGCCAATGATGTATGTTTTGAAGTGCCATTACTGCTGCAGGAAAAGTTGCAGCTAAATGGCTCACAGAAACTCCCACAAACCGAAATCTGACAACCCCAATGGGTCACTTGTTTTTCTGCTGTTAATTGGTGGATAAATGTTGATCCAGTAACTAGAGAAAACTCCCTACTTTTGTGTGAAATAATTCAATGGTGATTCTCACATTCATGAAAAGAAACTTGGGGTCCTTGCCTGAAAGATGGCCCTCTGACAGATTCCCTTAGTACTGCACTGAGTGGCAGCGTGGAATTTGTCCTTTTGTCGGGGTGGGGTTTGAACCTATGAACTTCTGACTCTGCGTTTACACCATTATTCCTCACTAAGCCACAAACAGCACATTCAGTCAACTACAAGCTTTTACTGAGTGCCAATACAGGAGAACACAATGAAGGTGAGATAGGACTTAAGGCTACAGGTATCGGATATGGTTGGGGTTGGGAGACTGGATGGCAGCTTTGTGTTCAGTCTAAACCAACATCACAGGGTGGATACCAAGGGGAATTCACACACAGGAAGCAAAGGAATGAAAATGAATGCGATGTACGGGCAGGCAGTAACTAGGAGCAAATGCAGCAGATTCTATTTCAGGAGACTAGTTTTATTAAAAATGTGTTCATGAAGATTGGAAGATGACACAATGAGGTGAAGAATGTGAGAAATGGAGGCTCAAATACTATACCTCTCACTGCATCACAGCCAGATCAGCCAGAGGAGAGAAAAACCAAATTAGATCATTGCACCATGCAAGAAACAACCTTAACACTGCACAATAGCAGGACAGTCACAGCATGCCACTGCCAAGGGAGTTATCTGTACACTGACTGGTCTCTCAATCCCTTCCTCTCCCAGGAGATCTGAAGAATGTCTGGTATCTCTCACTTTTACATACAAAGGGTGTTAGATGTTTAAAACTTTCTTCCATACATGGCAGTGGATGCTGGATCAGTTGTTAATTTTAAGTTGGTTTTTTGTTAAGCAAAAGTATTGAGTGATATGGGCCAAAGGCAGATATATGGAGTTAGGCCAGAGATCAGCCTTGATCTCACTGAATGATGGAACAGTTGAGGGACTGAATGGCCAACTACTGTTCTTGCGCTCCTAGTCCTCTCTCTCAGGGGATATCTGTACATTGACTGGTGTCTCTCAGTCCCCTCTCTTTCTCTCAGTCAGATATGTGTACACTGATTGGTGCCTTCCAGTTCCCTCTCTCTCAGGGGAAATAACACAGCAAGTGGTTCAGTAGATCTCAGTTGGCTTTCTTCTAGGCATGTGCTCAGTTGCGGCTCTTGTTAGACTGCATCATGGCTCTGGAGTTGCAGATAGACTCACTTTGGGGCAACAGCGATGCTGACGGGATTGTGGATAGCACATTTAGTGAGTTGGTTACATCGCAGATTATAATTACTGAGGGAGAAAGGGAATGGGTGACCAAAAGACTGAGAAACAGCAGGAAGGCAGTGCAGGTGTCCCTTGCGGTCATCTCCCTCCAAAGCAGGTGTACCATTTTGGATACTGTTGGGGCTGATTGCTCACCAGGGGAAGGCAGCAGTAGCCAGGTAGATGGCTGGCTCTGCTGTATAGAAGGTCAGGAAAAAGAGTGGAAGGGCTATAGTCATAGGGGATTCAATTGTAAGGGGAGTAGATAGGCGGTACTGTGGTCGAAAACGAGACTCCTGAATGGTATGTTGTCTCCCAGGTGCAAAGGTCAGGGATGTCTCAGAAAAACTACAGAAAATTCTCAAGGGGAAGGGTGAACAGCCAATTGTCGTGGTGCATCTAGGCACCAATGATATAGGTTAAAAAATGGGATGACATCCTACAAGCAGAATTTAGAGAGTTAGGAACCAAGTTAAAAAGTAAGACCTTAGAGGTAGTAATCTCAGGATTGTTACCCATGCCACGTGCTAGTCAGAGTAGAAATGATAAAATATTCAGGATGAATACGTGGTTTGGGAGATGGTGCAGAAGGGAGGGGTTCAGATTTTTGGGACATTGGGACTGGTTCTGGGGGAGATGGGACTATTACAAATTGGACCATCTACACCTGGGACAGACTGGAACCAACGTCCTTGGGGGTGCTTTTGCTAACGGTGTTGGGGAGGGTTTTAACTAATGTGGCAGGGGATGGGAACCAAATGAGGTGGTTGGTGGACAGGGACGAGATAGTAACTGAAGCCTGTAAGGAACTAGGTAATGAAGTCAGCGTGAGTAAGGGGAAGAGTAGGCAGGAAGCGGAGGATGAACGCAGAGGGACTGGTGGTCTGAAGTGCATTTGTTTTAAAGCCAGAAGTATAGTAGGTAAGGCAGATGAACTTAAGGCTTGGATTAGCACCTGGGAATATGATGCTTTTGCTATCACTGAGACTTGGTTGAGGAAAGGGGATGATTGGCAACCAAATATCTCAGAATATAGATGCTTCAGGGGGGATAGAGAGGGAGGTAAAAGGGGTGGAGGAGTTATATGATTGGTCAGAGAGGATATCACAGCTGTGCTGAAGGAGGGCACTATGGAGGGCTCAAGCAGTGAGGCAATATGGGCAAAGCTCAGAAATAGGAAGGCAGTGGCAACAATACTGGGACTGTACCACAGGCCTCCCAACAGCGAGCGTGAGATAGAGGTACAAGTATGTAGAGAGTTCATAGAAAGATGTAGGAGCAACAGGGTGGTGGTGATAGCAGATTTTAATTTTCCCAACATTGACTGGGATTCACTTCGTGCTAGAGGTCTGGAAGGAGCAGAATTTGTAAGGAGCATCCAGGAGGGTTTTCTAGAGCTGTATGTAAATAGTCCAACTTGGGAAGGGGCCACAGTGGACATGGTGTTGGGAAATGAGCCCAGACAGGTGGTTGAAGTTTCAGAAGGAGATTACTTTGGGAATAGTGATCACAATTTCACAAGTCTTAGAATGCGCATGGACAAAGATGAGAGTGTTCCTAAAGGAAGAATGCTAAATTGGGGGAAGGCCAACTATAGCAAAATTCAGGAGGAGCTGGGGAATGTGGTTTGGGAGCAGCCGTTTGAAGGGAGATCCACAATCAATATGTGGGAGGCTTTTAAAGAGGTTGATTAGAGGTCAGGAGAGATACGTTCTTGTAAAACGGAGGGATAAAAATGGCAAGGTTAGGGAATCATGCATGACTGAGTGAGCAGGGTTAAGGAAAACCCTATAGCTTTTTATTCATATACAAGGAGCAAGAGGGTAACCTGGGAAAGGGTTGGCCCACTCAAGGACAAAGGAGGAAAGATATGTGTGGAGTCAGAGAAAATGGGTGAGATTCTTAATGAGTACTTTGCATTGGTATTCACTGAGGAGAGGGACATGGTGGATATTGAGATTAGGGATAGATCATTGATTACTCTAGGGCAAGTTGGCATAAGGAGGGTGGAAGTGTTGTGTATTCTAAAAGGTATTAAGGTGGACAAGTCCCCAGGCCTGGATGGAATCTATCCCAGGTTACTGAGGGAAGTGAGAGAGGAAATAGCTGGGGCTTTAACAGATATCTTTGCAGCATCTTTGAACACGGGGGAGGTCCCGGAGGACTGGAGAATTGCTAATGTTGTCCCTTGTTTAAGGAGGGTAGCAGGGATAATCCAGTTAATTACAGACATCAGTGGTAGGAAAGCTACTGGAGAAGTTACTAACGGATAGGATATATATCCATTTGGAAGAAAGTGGGCTTATCAGTGATAAGCAGCATGGTTTTGAGCAGGGAAGGTCATGACTTACAAACTTAATAGAATTCTTTGTAGAGGTGACAAAGTTGATTGATGAGGGAAGGGATGTACATGTCATATACATGGACTTCAGTAAGGCATTTGAGAAGGTTCCCCTTGGTAGGCTGATGAAGGAGGTGAAGTCACATGGAGTCCAGGATGTTCTTGCTAGATGGATCGAGAACTGCTAGGCAACAGGGGACAGAGAGTAGTAGTGGAAGGGAGCTTCTCAAAATGGAGACCTGTGACCAGTGGCGACCCACAGGGATCTGTGCTGGGACCACTGCTGTTTGTGATGTACATAAATGATTTGGAGGAAGGTGTAGGTTGCCTCTTTAGTTGCAGATGACATTAAGATTGGTGGAATAGCAGATAGCGAAGGGGACTATACATAGATTGAAGAGTTGTGCAGAGAAATGGCAGATGGAGTTCAATCCAGACAATTGAGAGGTGATGTATTTTGGAGGATCCAATTCAAGAGCGAACTATACAGTAAATGGAAAAGTCCTGGGGAAAATTGATATACAGAGAGATCTGGGTGTTCAGATCCATTGTTCACTGAAGGTGGCAACGCAGGTCAGTAAAACGGTCAAGAAGGCACATGCTTTCCTTCATTGGATGGGGTATTTAGTAGAAGAGTTGGCAGGTCATGCTACAGTTGTAGAAGACTTTGGTTCGACCACATTTGGAATACTGCATACATTTCTGGTCGCCACATTACCAAAAGGATGTGGATGCTTTCGAGAGGGTGCAGAGGAGGTTCACCAGGATGTTACCTGGTATGGAGGGTGCTAGCTATGAGGAGAGGTTGAGTAGATTAGGATTATTTTCATTGGAAAGTAGTCAGAGTTGGGGGGGACCTGTTTGAGGCTGACAAAATCAAGCGAGGTGTAGACAGGGTGGATAACAAGAAGCATTTTCCTAGAGTGGAGGTCTCCATTACTGGGGGTCATGAGTTCAAAGTGAGAGGGGAAACGTTTAGGGGAGATATGTGTGGAAAGTTCTTTACACAGTGGGTGGTGGGTCCTGGAATGCACAGTGGAAGTGGTAGGGGCGGGGAAAAATATCATCATTTATGATATATCTAGACAGATACATGAATAGGCAGGAAGTAAAGGGATACAGATCTTTAGAAAATAGGCGCAGGTTTAGATAGAGGATATGGATCAGCACAGGCTTGGAGGGCTGAAGGGCCTGTTCCTGTGCTTCTGTTAACACTGATAAAATAGGCCCTGCAGGCGTTTGTGGAATTCCAGATGTGGAAATGCTGCTGCAAGTGCTCACCAACCCCTGGGTTGGGAGGGAGCGAGGGTTGGGATTGAATGTAAGGGCAGAGAGCTAAGGCAGAGTTGGCTCACCTATGAATTGAGGGTAAAGGCAGCACAGTGAGAGTGCAGGGTTACAGCACACAAAGGGAGCTGCGATCTTTACATACCGCCCACTGTCCCGGCCGACACCCCATACCCGGATGCTGACAATCGGTTGCGTATGCAGCAGATTCTGGCCCAGGGGATCGATGAGGTTCAGTGTGTCATCCTCAAGCAGGAGCAGCATGTCTTTACCCTGGGGAAAAAAAGCATGGTGTACCAAGAACTGTCAGATAATATAGTTGTTATTCCCCAAAGAAATGAAACAGCCATTTTGTACTCAGCCAAATTCCTCAAATAGCAATGAGAAAGTTAACCATCAGATCTGTTTTTAACGTTGGAGGACCTGGAACTATTGTCTATGTCACCAGGTATGATACAAAAAAGTGCTTATTTTATGTACATTAATTTTTTTAGGTTAGAGAACAAAGAAAACGTACAGCCCAGGAACAGGCCATTCAAGCCTGAGCCGATCCAAATGTACTGTCTAAGCCTGTCGTCCAATTCCTAAGCATCTGTATTCCTCTGCTCCCCACCTACTCATGCATCTGTCCAGACGTATCTTAAATGAATCTACCGTGCCTGCCTCTACCACCTCTGCTGGCAATGCGTTCCAGACATCCACCACCCTCTGTGTGAAGTACTTGCTGCGTGTATCCCCCTTAGACTTTCCACCATTCACCTTGAAAGCGTGACCTCTCGTTATTGAATCCTTCACCCTGGGAAAAAGTTAGTCTCTATCCACCCTGTCTATGCCCTTCATGATTTTATAAACCTCTATCAGGTCCTCCCTCAATCTCCTTTTTTCTAATGAAAACAAACCTAACCTACTCAACCTCTCTTCATAGCTAGCACCTTTGGTTGGTACATTTTACCATAAAGGCAGATAAATGTAGCTCAATAGAGCCATACAGGTTTACAGCATGGAAACAGGCCTTGGGCCCATCCTGTCCATGTTGTTCAGTTTTCACAATTAAACTAGTCTCATTTGCCTGCGTTTGATCCATACCCCTCATATGTATCCCATCCATGCACCTTTCCAAATGTTTGTTAAATGACAAAATTGTACTTGCCTCCATTACTGTCTCTGGTAGCCTGTTACAGATACTCAATCACCCTGTGTGTGAAAAAATTACCTCTCTGGACTGTCTTGCATCTCTCCCCGTCACCTTAAACCTATGCCCTCTAGTTTTATATTCTCCTAAAAAGGGGAAAAGCTGTTGGCTATCCACCTTATTCACAGTTAAAGATCTCACAACACCAGGTTATAGTCCAACAGGTTTATTTGGAAGCACTAGCTATCAGAGCGCCGCTCCTTCATCAGGTGGTTGTGAAGGAGCGGCGCTCTGAAAGCTAGTGCTTCCAAATCAGGAGAAATCTGTTGGAAATGTGTAGATTAGAAGCTGAGAAAGTTGTAGCTCTCAGTTTTATCCTTGGGGGCTGTTAGCTCAGTTGGCTGGTTGACTGGCTTAATGATGCAGAGTGACATCAACAGTATGTTTCAATTCCCTCACCAGCTTAGATTATTATGAAGGTCACACCTTCTCAGTCTCTGCGCTTTCCTGCGGTGTGGTGATCCTCAGGGTAAACCATAACGAGCTGTCTCTCTCTCTCTCTCTAAATCAGTTTTGGAACAGGAGTGATCTGTACCAATGGGACAGTCTCCACCTGAACCAATCTTGAACCAATGTTCTAGCAAAAAGGTTAAACAGAGTAGTCATTAGGACTTTACACTAGTGAGTCAGGAGGAAGGGTGGGGGAAAACAACAGGAAGTATGATGGTAAACTGAAAGGAAAGCAGCACATTAGCATGTGTGCAGTAGGGTTTAACTACATGACAGACTACGAAAGTAGTAATAAGGAAGGATAACTCAGGACATATTATTATTAGAGATGTTGGAATTCATAAAGGGGGTACAAAAAGTAGCATAAGGGCACTTTAACTGAATGCTTGCAACATTCGTAACAAGGTAGATGAGTTAACGGCACAAATCATCACGAATCCATATGAGTTAGCACCCGTTACACAGACATGGTTACAGGATGGTCACAACTGGGAGTTAAATATCCAGGGGTATCAGACTATTCAGAAGGACAGACGGGAAGGTAAGGGAGGTGGTGTAGCTCTGATATTTAAGGATGACATTAGGATGGTGGTGAGAGATGATATAGGTTCTATGGTAAATAAGATCAAATCCATTTCAGTGGAAATTAGGAATTCTAACAAGAAAATGTCACTGGTATCTATAGGTGTAATCTATAGGCCATCAAATTATAATATCACAGTAGAACAGGTAATAAAAAAAACTAATGCTTGTAAAAATGGTACAGCAAAAACGTCAATTTACACGTCGATTGGTCAAACCAGCTCAGTCAGGGTAGCCTTGAGGAGGAGTTCATTGAATGTATCCTTGATAGTTTACTGGAACAGTATGCAATGGAACTGACAATGGAGCAAGTATCCTAGATTTGGTCCTGTGTAATGAGACAGAAATAATTAATGAGGCCACAATTAGGGATCACTTTGGAAGGAGCGACTACAGTGTGGTTGAATTTAGAATACAGATGGAAAGTGAGAAGATAAAATCCAACACCAGGGTCCTGTGCTTAAACAAAGATAACTACAATAGGATGAGGAAGTAGACTAGAAACAAAGATTTTATGGTGGGACAGTTGACTACCAGTCGAGGACTTACAAAGCAATTTTTCAAAGTGCTCAGCAAACGTATATACCAGTGAAAAGGACGGACTGTAGGAAAAGGGGTAATCTGCCATGGGTGTCTAAGAAAATAAAGGAGGCTATCAAATTTAAAGAGAAGGCATACAAAATGACCAAGAACAGTGGGAAACTAGAAGATTGCAAAAGCTTTAAAGGTCAACAGAAGCCACAAAAAGAGCTATAAAGTAAGATAGATGATGAGAAAAAAACTAGCTCAATATAAAAACTTAAAATATATAAAATAAGAGTGGGTAAAGTAAACATTGAGAAGAGGGATTTCATAATGGGATAAAGGAAATGGCCAAGGCATGGAATAGGTATTTTGTGTCGGTCTTCACAGGGGAAGAAACTAATAACATGCCAACAATTGGCAAAGAGACGAAGGGTAGGTGAGGACCTGGAAACAATTATCACGAAAGAGGTAATGTTGGGCAAGCTAATGGAGCTACAGGAAGCCAAGGTTCCAGGCCCTGATGGAACGCATCCCAGGGTACTAAAAAGATATGGTGGGAGAAATAGCAAATGCGCTCGTGGTAATTTTCCATAATTCACTGAACTCTGGAACAGTTCCAGCAGATTGGAAAACAGCAAATGTGATGCCACTGTTGTAAAAGGGAGGAGGACATAAGATGGGGAATTATAGGCCGATTAGCTTAACTTGTGTAGTGGGGAAAACGCTTGTGCCTATGATCAAGGAAGAAATAGCAAGGCATCAAGATAGAAATTGTCCCTTTGGGCAGACACAGCATGGGTTCATGACGGGCAGGTCATTCTTAACTAATCTACAGGAATTCTATAAAGACATTATGAACACTACGGACAACAGGGACTCAGCAGATGCAGTGTATCTAGATTTCCAAAAGGCATTCAACAAGGTGCCACACAAAAAGGTTACTGCATAAGATAAAGATGCATGGCTTTATGGGCAATGTATTAGCATGGATAGAGGGCTGGTTAACCAACAGGAAGCAAAGAATGGGAATAAATGGATGCTCTTCTGGTTGGCAGTGATTAGTGGTGTGCCTCAGGGATCAGTGTTGGGATTGCAATTATTCACAATGTACATAGATGATTTGGAGTTGGGGACCATGCGTAGTGTGTCAAAGTTTGCAGATGACACTAAGATAAGTGGTAGAGCAAAGTGTGCAAAGTGTGACTTTCACCTTGGTTATGGAGAGAGATAGGTGCGTGCAACAGGGTAGGTTTTACAATTGGGGGAAGGGTAAATACGATGCTGCAAGACAGGATCTGAGGAGCATAAGTTGGGAGGATAGGCTGTCAGGGAAGGATGTCGTTGAAATGTGGAACTTTTTCAAGGAACAGATACCACGTGTCCTTGAAACGTATGTACCTGTCAAGCAGGAAAGAGATGGTCGTGTGAGGGAACCTTGGTTGACGAGGGAGGTTGAATGTCTAGTAAAGAGGAAGAAGGAGGCTTACATAAGGTTGGGGAAACAAGGTTCAGACAGAGCGATGGAGGGATACAGGATAGCCAGAAGGGAGCTGAAGAAAGGGATTAGGAGAGCTAAGAGAGGGCATGAAAAATCTTTGGCGGGTAGGATCAAGGATTACCCGAAGGCCTTTTATGCGTATGTGAGAAACATGAGAATGATGAGAACGAGGGTAGTAGTGGGAGACTGTCTTGAGTCGGAAGAGATAGGAGAGGTCTTGAATGAGTACTTTTCTTCAGTATTTACAAATGAGAGGGACCGTATTTTTGAAGAGGAGAGTATGAAACGGACTGGTAAGCTAGAGGAGATACTTGTTAGGAAGGAAGATGTGTTGGGCATTTTGAAAAACTTGAGGATAGACAAGTCCCCCGGGTCTAACGGGATATATCCCAGGATTATGTGGGAAGCAAGAGAGGAAATTGCAGAGCCGTTGGCAATGATCTTCTCGTCTTCACTGGCAACGGGGGTGGTACCAGGGGACTGGAGAGTGGCGAATGTTGTGCCCCTGTTCAAAAAAGGGAATAGGGATAACCCCGGGAATTACACGCCAGTTAGTCTTACTTCGGTGGTAGGCAAAGTAATGGAAAGGGTACTGAGGGATAGGATTTATGAGTATCTGGAAAGACACTGCTTGATTAGGGACAGCCAGCATAGATTGAGAGGGGTAGGTCTTGCCTTACAAGTCTTATTGAATTCTTTGAGGAGGTGACCAAGCATGTGGATGAGAGTAGAGCAGTGGATATAGTGTACATGGATTTTAGTAAGGCATTTTATAAGGTTCCCCATGGTAGGCTTATGCGGAAAGTCAGGAGGCATGGGATAGTGGGAAATTTGGCCTGTTGGATAGAGAACTGGCTAACCGGTCAAAGTCAGAGAGTGGTGGTAGATGGTAAATATTCAGCCTGGAGCCCAGTTACAAGTGGAGTTCCACAGGGATCAGTTCTGGGTCCTCTGCTGTTTGTCATTTTTATTAATGACTTGGAAGAGGGAGTCGAAGGGTGGGTCAGTAAATTTGCAGACGATACAAAGATTGGTGGAGTTGTGGATAGTGAGGAGGGCTGTTGTCGGCTGCAAAGGGACTTAGACATGATGCAGAACTGGGCTGAGGAGTGGCAGATGGAGTTCAACCCTGTCAAGTGTGAGGTTGTCCATTTTGGAAGGACAAATAAGAATGCGGAATACAGGGTTAACGGTAGGGTTCTTAGTGAGGTGGAGGAACAGAGGGATCTTGGGGTCTATGTTCATAGATCTTTGAAAGTTGCCACTCAGGTGGATAGAGCTTGTAAGAAGGCCTATGGTGTATTAGCATTCATTAGCAAAGGGATTGAATTCAAGAGTCGTGAGGTGATGTTGCAGCTGTACAGGACCTTGTAAAGGCCACATTTGGAGTACTGTGTGCAGTTCTGGTCGTCTCACTTTAGGAAAGATGTGGAAGCTTTGGAGAGGGTGCAGAGGAGATTTACCAGGATGTTGCCTGGAATGGAGAATAGGTCGTACAAGGATAGGTTGAGAGTGCTAGGCCTTTTCTCATTGGAACGGCGAAAGATGAGGGGTGACTTGATAGAGGTTTATAAGATGATCGGGGAATAGATAGTCAGAGACTTTTTCCCCGGGTACAACAGACTGTTACAAGGGGACATAAATTTAAGGTGAAGGGTGGAAGGTATGGGGGATGTCAGGGGTAGGTTCTTTACCCAGAGAGTGGTGGGGGCATGGAATGCGCTGCCTGTGGGAGTGGCAGAGTCAGAATCATTGATCACCTTTAAGCGGCAATTGGATAGGTCCATGGATAGGTGCTTAAGCTAGGCCAAATATTTGGCACAAGGGCCGAAGGGCCTGTTCTGTGCTGTATTGTTCTATGTTCTATGACGGTGAAACTTTGCAAAGGGACACAGGCAGTTTCAGTGAGTGGGCAAAGGTCTAGCAGATGGAATACAATATTAATGTGAAGTCATCCATTTCAGTAAAAAAGGCTATTACTTGAATGGCAAGAAATTGCAGCATGCCGCTGTGCAGAGGGACCTGGGTGTCCTTGTGCATGAATGACAGAAGACTGGTCTGCAGGCACAACAGATAATTAAGGTGGCAAATGGAATTTTGCCCTTCGCTGCTCAAGGGATTGAGTTTAAAATCAGAAGGGTAATGTTACAGCTGGCAAGGCTACACCTGGAGTAGTGTGTGCAGTTTTGGTCTCCTTACTTGAGAAAGGATGTACTGGCAATGGAGGGGTGCAATGGAGGTTCACTGGGTTTATTCCAGAGTCGACGAGTTGGCTTATGAGGAGAGGCTGAGTAGCCTGGAATTATATTCATTGGAATTTAGAAGAATGAGGGGGGAATCTTATAAAACATAATTATGAAGGGAATAGATACGAAAGGAGTAGAGTGGATGTTTCCACAGGCGGGTGAAAGTAGGACAAGAAGGCATAGCCTCAAGATTAGAGGGAGCAGATTTAGGACTGAATTGAGAAGGAACATCTTCACCCAGACGGTTGTGAATCTATGGAATTCCCTGCCCAGTGAAGTAGTTGATGCTACTTCAGTAAATGTTTTTAAAGCTAAGGTAGATAATTTTTTGAACAATAAAGGACTTAAGGGTGGGCATGTGGAGCTGAGGCCGCGAAAAGATCAGCCCTGATCGTGTTGAATGGTGGAGCAGGCTTGAAGAGCCAGATGGCCTACTCCTGCTCCGAGATCTTATGTTCTTATAATGAACGAGCAGCCTTATGGTCTGGTAGGACTATGGAAAATTTACTTTTATTAGTATTCATGTAGGAACCTGGGGAACAATTGGTGAAGTGGAACTTATAAAAAATTGAAATAAAAGGGGGATTTCTCTAGATTTGAACTTCTAAACATTGGTGTTGGCTAATAGGTTGAAAAATTTGTTTTGCTGCATGTTTTTTTAGATTAGATTAGATTACCTATAGTCAGCCCAACCAGACCACACCAACCTCCTGAAGAGTAACATTCCCCTGTGACTAATGCATCTACTGCTATGGGCAATTTAGCATTAACAATTCACCTAATCTGCACATCTTTGGACTGTGGAAGGAAACCGGAGCACCTGGAGGAAACCCACGCCGACACAGGGAGAATGTGCAAACTCCACACAGACAGTCGCCCGAGGCTGGAATCAAACCTGGGACCTGGTGCTGTGAGGCAGCAGTGCTAACCACTGAGTCACCGTGCCACCTTACACTGGTTCTTTGAAATTGCTTTCTATAACTAGATAGGATGTTTCAGTGAACAATCACCAAGTTCACTCACTTTTTTGAAAACAATTGATTTATCAAACCAGATTTAATTCTGGGATCTGATGTATCCAGCAGTAACATCAGTTGGGATCGTAAGGTGAACTTTGCTTTTGCAAAGTTGTCATGTGATCCAATAACCACCTGAACAGACAAATAAACCCAGATTTAATTAGTTATGCTGACATAGCACTCCAACAGTGTGGCACAATCTCAGTAGTCACCCTCCCACAGTGCAGGAGTGTCTCAGTACGCACCCCCCAACAGTGCTGGGGTCTCTCAGTACGCACCCCCCCCGACAGTGCAGGGGTGTCTCAGTACACACATCCCCACAGTGCAGGGGTCTCTCAGTACGCACACCGCACCCCCAACAGTGCAGGGGTCTCTCAGCACGCACCCCCTCACAATGCAGGGGTGTCTCAGTATGCACGCCCCCCAGTGCAGAGGTCTCTCAGTACGCGCCCTCCCACAGTGTAGGGGTCTCTCAGTACGCGCCCTCCCACAGTGCAGGGGTCTCTCAGCACGCACCCTCCCACAGTGCAGGGGTCTCTCAGTACGCGCCCTCCCACAGTGTAGGGGTCTCTCAGTACGCGCCCTCCCACAGTGCAGGGGTCTCTCAGCACGCACCCTCCCACAGTACAGGGGTCTCTCAACACGCACCCTCACACAGTGCAGGGGTCTCTCAGTACGCACACCGCCCGCCCACAGTGCAGGGGTCTCTCAGCACGCACCCTCCCACAGTGCAGGGGTCTCTCAGCACGCACCCCCTCACAGTGCAGGGGTGTCTCAGTATGCACCCCCCCCAGTGCAGGGGTCTCTCAGTACGCACACCGCCCGCCCACAGTGCAGGGGTCTCTCAGCACGCACCCTCCCACAGTGCAGGGGTCTCTCAGCACGCACCCCCTCACAGTGCAGGGGTGTCTCAGTATGCACCCCCCCCAGTGCAGGGGTCTCTCAGTACGCACACCGCCCTCCCACAGTGCAGGGGTCTCTCAGCACGCACCCTCCCACAGTGCAGGGGTCTCTCAGCACGCACCCTCCCACAGTGCAGGGGTGTCTCAGTACGCACCCTCCCACAGTGCAGGGGTCTCTCAGCACGCACCCTCCCACAGTGCAGGGTTCTCTCAGCACGCACCCTCCCACAGTGCAGGGTTCTCTCAGCACGCACCCTCCCACAGTGCAGGGGTCTCTCAGCACGCACCCTCCCACAGTGCAGGGGTCTCTCAGCACGCACCCTCCCACAGTGCAGGGGTCTCTCAGCACGCACCCTCCCACAGTGCAGGGGTCTCTCAGCACGCACCCTCCCACAGTGCAGGGGTGTCTCAGTACGCACCCTCCCACAGTGCAGGGGCGTCTCAGTACACAAACACCCCCACAGTACAGGGGTCTCTCAGTACGCACCCTCCCACATTGCAGGGGTCTCTCAGTACGCACCCTCCCACAGTGCAGGGGTCTCTCAGTACGCACCCTCCCACAGTGCAGGGGTCTCTCAGTACGCACCCTCCCACAGTACAGGGGTCTCTCAGTACGCACCCTCCCACAGTGCAGGGGTCTTTCATTACGCACCCTCCCACAGTACAGGGGTGTCTCAGTACGCACCCCTCCACAGTGCTGGGGGGGGGTCACAGTACGCACCCCCACATTGCAGGGGCATTTCAGTACACACCCTCCCACAGTGCAGGGGTCTCTCAGTACACACCCTCCCAGAGTGCAGGGGTCTCTCAGTACGCACCCTCCCACAGTGCTGGGGTCTCTCAGTACGCACCCTCCCACAGTGCAGGGGTCTCTCAGTACGCACCCTCCCACAGTGCAGGGGTCTCTCAGTACGCACCCTCCCACAGTGCAGGGGTCTCTCAGTACGCACCCTCCCACAGTACAGGGGTCTCTCAGTACGCACCCTCCCACAGTACAGGGGTCTCTCAGTACGCACCCTCCCACAGTACAGGGGTCTCTCAGTACGCACCCTCCCACAGTGCAGGGGTCTCTCAGTACGCACCCTCCCACAGTGCAGGGGTCTCTCAGTACACACCCTCCCACAGTGCAGGGGCGTCTCAGTACACACCCTCCCATAGTGCAGGGGCGTCTCAGTACACACCCTCCCACAGTGCAGGGGCGTCTCAGTACACACCCTCCCACAGTGCAGGGGCGTCTCAGTACACACCCTACCACAGTACAGGGGTCTCTCAGTACGCACCCTCCCACAGTGCAGGGGTCTCTCAGTACACACCCTCCCACAGTGCAGGGGCGTCTCAGTACACACCCTCCCACAGTGCAGGGGTCTCTCAGTACGCATCCTCCCACAGTGCAGGGGTCTCTCAGTACACACCCTCCCACAGTGCAGGGGCGTCTCAGTACACACCCTCCCATAGTGCTGGGGCGTCTCAGTACACACCCTCCCACAGTGCTGGGGCGTCTCAGTACACACCCTCCCACAGTGCTGGGGCGTCTCAGTACACACCCTCCCACAGTACAGGGGTCTCTCAGTACGAACCCTCCCATAGTGCAGGGGTCTCTCAGTACGCACCCTCCCACAGTGCAGGGGTGTTTCAGTACACACCCTCCCACAGTGCAGGGGTGTTTCAGTACGCACCCTCCCACAGTGCTGGGGCGTCTCAGTACACACCCTCCCATAGTGCAAGGGCATCTCAGTACGCACCCTCCCACAGTGCAGGGGTGTTTCAGTACACACCCTACCACAGTGCAGGGGTCTCTCAGTACGCACCCTCCCACAGTGCAGGGGTGTTTCAGTACGCACCCTCCCACAGTGCTGGGGTGTTTCAGTACAGACCCTCCCACAGTACAGAGGTCTCTCAGTACGCACCCTCCCACAGTGCAGGGGCGTCTCAGTACGCACCCTCCCACAGTGCTGGGGTGTTTCAGTACGCACCCTCCCACAGTGCTGGGGTGTTTCAGTACACACCCTCCCACAGTGCAGGGGCGTCTCAGTACACACCCTCCCACAGTGCAGGGGCGTCTCAGTACACACCCTACCACAGTGCTGGGGTCTCTCAGTACGCACCCTCCCACAGTGCAGGGGTCTCTCAGTACACACCCTCCCACAGTGCAGGGGCGTCTCAGTACACACCCTCCCATAGTGCTGGGGCGTCTCAGTACACACCCTCCCACAGTGCTGGGGCGTCTCAGTACACACCCTCCCACAGTACAGGGGTCTCTCAGTACGCACCCTCCCATAGTGCAGGGGTCTCTCAGTACACACCCTCCCACAGTGCAGGGGCGTCTCAGTACACACCCTCCCACAGTGCAGGGGTCTCTCAGTACGCACCCTCCCACAGTGCAGGGGTCTCTCAGTACACACCCTCCCACAGTGCAGGGGCGTCTCAGTACACACCCTCCCATAGTGCTGGGGCGTCTCAGTACACACCCTCCCACAGTGCTGGGGCGTCTCAGTACACACCCTCCCACAGTACAGGGGTCTCTCAGTACGCACCCTCCCATAGTGCAGGGGTCTCTCAGTACGCACCCTCCCACAGTGCAGGGGTGTTTCAGTACGCACCCTCCCACAGTGCAGGGGTGTTTCAGTACACACCCTCCCACAGTGCAGGGGTGTTTCAGTACGCACCCTCCCACAGTGCTGGGGCGTCTCAGTACACACCCTCCCATAGTGCAAGGGCATCTCAGTATGCACCCTCCCACAGTGCAGGGGTGTTTCAGTACACACCCTACCACAGTGCAGGGGTCTCTCAGTACGCACCCTCCCACAGTGCAGGGGTGTTTCAGTACAGACCCTCCCACAGTACAGAGGTCTCTCAGTACGCACCCTCCCACAGTGCAGGGGCGTCTCAGTACGCACCCTCCCACAGTGCTGGGGTGTTTCAGTACACACCCTCCCACAGTACAGGGGTCTCTCAGTACACACCCTCCTACAGTGCAGGGGTGTTTCAGTACGCACCCTCCCACAGTGCTGGGGTGTTTCAGTACACACCCTCCCACAGTGCTGGGGTGTTTCAGTACACACCCTCCCACAGTGCTGGGGTGTTTCAGTACACACCCTCCCACAGTGCTGGGGTGTTTCAGTACACCCCCTCCCACAGTACAGGGGTCTCTCAGTACGCACCCTCCCACAGTGCAGGGGTGTTTCAGTACGCACCCTCCCACAGTGCAGGGGTGTTTCAGTACACACCCTCCCACAGTGCAGGGGTGTTTCAGTACGCACCCTCCCACAGTGCAGGGGTGTTTCAGTACACACCCTCCCACAGTACAGGGGTCTCTCAGTACGCACCCTCCCACAGTGCAGGGGTGTTTCAGTACGCACCCTCCCACAGTGCAGGGGTGTTTCAGTACACACCCTCCCACAGTGCTGGGGTGTTTCAGTACACACCCTCCCACAGTACAGGGGTCTCTCAGTACGCACCCTCCCACAGTGCAGGGGTGTTTCAGTACGCACCCTCCCACAGTGCAGGGGTGTTTCAGTACACACCCTCCCACAGTGCTGGGGTGTTTCAGTACACACCCTCCCACAGTGCAGGGGCGTCTCAGTACACACCCTCCCAGAGTGCAGGGGTGTTTCAGTACACACCCTCCCACAGTGCAGGGGTGTTTCAGTACACACCCTCCCACAGTACAGGGGTCTCTCAGTACGCACCCTCCCACAGTGCAGGGGTGTTTCAGTACGCACCCTCCCACAGTGCAGGGGTGTTTCAGTACACACCCTCCCACAGTACAGGGGTGTTTCAGTACACACCCTCCCACAGTGCAGGGGCGTCTCAGTACACACCCTCCCAGAGTGCAGGGGTGTTTCAGTACACACCCTCCCACAGTGCAGGGGCGTCTCAGTACACACCCTCCCAGAGTGCAGGGGTGTTTCAGTACACACCCTCCCACAGTGCTGGGGTGTTTCAGTACGCACCCTCCCACAGTGCTGGGGTGTTTCAGTACACACCCTCCCACAGTGCAGAGGTCTCTCAGTACGCTCCCTCCCACAGTGCTGGGGTGTTTCAGTACACACCCTCCCACAGTGCTGGGGTGTTTCAGTACACACCCTCCCACAGTGCAGGGGTGTTTCAGTACACACCCTCCCACAGTGCTGGGGTGTTTCAGTACACACCCTCCCACAGTGCTGGGGTGTTTCAGTACACACCCTCCCACAGTGCTGGGGTGTTTCAGTACACACCCTCCCACAGTGCTGGGGTGTTTCAGTACACACCCTCCCACAGTGCAGGGGTGTTTCAGTACACACCCCTCACACAGTGCAGCACTTCTTCAGTAATACTGGCGTGGGGGTGGGGAAGTGGCGCCATTGCTGCTATTATCGCTGAACTGTTAATCCAGAGACCCTAATAATGTTATGGAATCGGGATTCAGATCTTGCCATCCCAGATGTTGGAAATTGAATTCAATATAAAAATGCGGAATTACGAGTCTAATGATGACCATGAGTTGTCGATTGTCATGAAAAACCCATCTGGTTCATCAATGCCCTTTAAGGAAGGAAACTACCATCCTTACCTGGTCTGGCTGACATGTGACTCCAGACCCACAGCAACTCTTAACTGTCCGGTTGGCAATTAGGAGTGGGCAATAAATGCTGGCCGATGCAGTGACGCCCTCATCCAGTGAAAGAATAAGATGACAATATGGCTCCAACAGTGTGGCACTCCCTCAGTAATGACCCATCTCACAAATATGTAAACAAGGAACAACAGAAGGCAACTCAGTCCTTTAAGCCTTCTCCATCATACAATAAAATCTTAATTTTAAGCTTGACACGACACTCCTGCTTTTTTAAAATTAATGCTGTGGCCCTTGCGGAAACCAAACTGAGCATTCCTAAGCAGGTGCTGTTGGATAGCACTGTTGATGACACTTTCCATCACTTTACCAATGGTTGAGAGTAGGCTGATGGAGTGGTAATTGGCTGGGTTTGATATTGTCCTGATTTTTATGTACAGGACATACCCTAGGCAGTATCTAACATTGTCAGGTAGATGCCAGTTTTGTAGCTGTACTGGAACATCTTGGCTAGAACAGCAGCAAGTTCTGGAGCACAAGTCTTCAGTATTATTGCCAGAATGTTGTTAGGATCCATAACCTTCGCAGTATCTTGTGCCTTCAACTATTTCTTGATATCATGTGCAATGAATCAAATTAGATGAAGATGGACAGCTGTAACATTTGGCACCTCTGGAGTTTGGGATGAATCACCCACTTGGCATTACTGGCTGAAGATTGCTGCGAATGCTTCAGCCTTATCCTTTGCACCGATGTTTGGGACTCTCCCATCATTGAGGAGGGGGATATTTGTGGAGTCTTTTCCTTCAGTGAGTCCACCACTTTTCACAACTGAATGTGGTAGGACTGCAGAATATAGATCTGATCTGCTGATTGTGGGATTGCTTAGCTCTGCCTATCACTGCTTGCTTATGCTGTTTGGTATGCAAGTAGTCCTGTTTGCTGGCTTCACCAGGTCGACAGCTCGTTTTTTTTAAGTGCGCCTGGTGCTGTTCCTGCAGTCTCCATTCTTGCAGACCCAAGATCCTTCATCCCTTTGTAATAAGATTCTCCATCCACTGCCTTTTGATGAAGGGAATGCCAAAGACACTAAACCCTTAGAGAAAAGTTTCCTCATCTCTGTTTTATATGGCTGTTTATTTTTAAACAGTGACCCCTAATTTTAGATTCTCCCACAAGAGAAAACATCCTTTCAACATTCACCCAGTCAAATTCCCTCAGGATCTTATATGATTCACTCAAGTCCCTGCTGACCTGTCTAAACTCTAGAGTACGGATCGAGACTGCCCAGCCTACTGTATTGTCATACAGTACAGAATAGGTCCTTTGGCCCATCGAGCCTGTACTGCCAAAACTACACTAAATCTGCATCAGTTCACCTTCCAGCAGTAGGACCATTGCCTTGAATGTTATGACATATCAAGTGCTCATTCAAGTACTTTTTATTGTGAGGTTACCGGTCTCTACCACTCTCCTGGCAGTGCACTTCAAATCCAACCACCTTCTGGGTGAAACACTTCTTTTACCACAAAGAACTCACTGTTAACCACTAACAGTGCCCATTAGCAGCTATTCATTCTCCCAAGCTGACCTTTACCCCGCTCGGTCTACTCAACTGGTTTTCCCTCTCTCTGGCCTTCATTTCCACTATACTTTTACTCTACCCACCCTCTCTCACATATACCCTGAATATCAACCTTGCCCTAGCTGAAATCAGTTCTGAAGGGTCACTGGAGCTGAAATGTTAACTCTGTTTTCTCTCACAGATGCTGCCAGACCTGCTGAGTTTGTCCAGTAATTTCTGTTTGTCAGCATCAACTGCTCTTTGGTTTTTTTTAAACAATTTTTTTCAGCTTCCTTTTAAACTTCCTGCCTATTTTCTAATCACCTTGCCCATGCCTCTTAAGATCTTATACACTTTGATCAGGGTCCCCCTCAGCCTTCCCTGCTCTAAAGAAAACAACCAGAGTTTATCCAGCCTCTCTTTATCGCTAAGCTGCTTCATCCCAGGCAACATCCTGGTGAATCTCCTCTGCACCCCCGCCCCATATCCTTCCAAAAGTGCAGTAACCAGAACTGCATAGAGAGCTGCAGCTGTGGCCTAACCAAAGTTCTGTACAGCTCCCTCTCTTATAATCTATGCATCATCTGAGAAAGGCAAGTGTCCTGTATGCCTTCTGAGCCACTCTATTAACCTGTCCTGCCACCATTAGGGATCTGTGGACAAACACCCCAAGATGTCGGTGAAGTTGTGGATACTGACGAAGGATGTAGTAGGTTGCAGAGAGACATCGATAGGATGCAGAGCTGGGCGGAGAGGTGGCAAATGGAGTTTAATGTGGACAAGTGTGAGGTGATACACTTTGGACGGAGTAATCGGAATGCAGAGTACTGGGCTAATGGTAAGATTCTTGGGAGTGCAGATGAGCAGAGAGATCATGTGTCCATGTACACAGATCCCTGAAAGTTGCCACCCAGATTGTCAGGGTTGTTAAGAAGGAATACAGTGTTTTGGCCTTTATTAATAGAGGGATTGAGTTCCGGAACCAGGTGGTCATGCTACAGCTGTACAAAGCTCTGGTACGGCCACACTTGGAGTATTGTGTACAGTTCTGGTCACCGCATTAGAAGAAGGATGTGAAAGCTTTGGAAAGGGTGCAGATTTACTAGGATGTTACCTGGTATGGAAGGAATGTCTTATGAGGAAAGTCTGAGGGCCTTGAGGCTGTTCTCGTTAGAGAGAAGAAGGTTGAGAGGTAACTTAATAGAAACATACAAGATAATCAGAGGATTAAATAGAGTGGACAGGGAGACCCTTTTACCAAGTATGGGGACGGCAAACATGAGGGGACACAACTTTAAAGTGAGGGGAGATAGGTATAAGACAGATGTCAGAGGTAGTTTCTTTACTCAGAGTAGTAAGGGTATGGAATGCTTTGCCTGCATCGGTAGTAGATTCGCCAAGTTTAAGTGCATTTAAGTCGTCATTGGACAGGCATATGGAAGTACATGGTATAGTGTAGGTGGGATGGGCTTCAGATTAGTATGACAGGGCAGCGCAACATCGAGGGCCGAAAGGCTTCTACTGCGCTGTAATGTTCTATGTCTTTCTTTCTTTCAGATTCCTAGTGTCCTATCATTCATTAAGTACTCCCTTGTCTTGTTCCTTTTTCCAAAGTACATCGCCTCACACTTATCAGGGTCAAATTCCACCTGCTACTGATGTGTGCTTTCAGTGAAGAAATTATGAGCATTGGGTTTCTAATCCATCATACTCACAATGGCCATCCACTGAATATCACGCCCAGGAAATGCTGAAGAAACCGATTATACTTCAACAGAAGCTTAAAACAAACAAGGAGCAGGAGGAGGCCATTTGATCCCTTTGAGCCTGTGCCACTATTCGATCAATTCACTGTTGATCTGACTGTGGCCTCAACTCCACTCACCTGTCTGAACCCAGATACTCTTTTGGTTTCCTCGTCAATCTATCCACCTCTACTTTAAAGGTATGCAGTGATTCTGCCTGCATCATTTTCTAGAAAGAAAACTTCAAAGACTCAAGATCCTCAGGAGAAAATGTCTCCTCACCTCTGTCTCAGATAGTTGAAGACTATTAGAACAGGCATGATCTCATTGAATGGCAGAGCATATTCAGTGTGTAGAATAATCTACTTCTCTCCTAGTCCTATGGCCTTGTTTTTAAACTGTGCTCCGATTTTAGTTCAATTTCTGACAACAGGCAAAGTGCTGAAATGTGACTACCACGCTTTCTTAGGTTAAGGGTCAGGGTCAGGGTCAGGATCACGTTCAGCTGCCCAGTTGAGAGTTTCTACCTACCTCCCCCCAGGTGCCCGCAGCATCGCGCAGGTTGTTCTTGTGGTAGGACAGCTGTCGTATGCAGTTGTTGACGGCAATGCTGCTCTTTCCTGGAGCAAGATCCTCCTCCAACATCTCCACCCAACCAAGGGAGCGGACAGAAAAACACTGCAGAAACCAAAGCCACAGTCATTCCTGCACATTCATTACAACATCAGGAATCAGCAGAATAGAGGCTGTGAATGGGAAAGGATTCGTGCTGGAGAATGGAACTTGTGAGAAGGGTTGGGAGTTAGTGGTCAACAGCTTTCGGAATATGGAGGTTGACAATGCTGGAGGATGGAACAGGAGTCACACCACAATTCCATAAAACTCATTTTAGCATTCCCCTGGGTACCCGCCTTCAGTTCTTGACAATGCCTCTCAGAACAGAGATAAGAGCCTTGGAGGAGTGCAGCACAGATTCAGTGGCCTGATACCAGGATTAAGAGGTCAGGCTGTAGATAGATCTGCAGTGCCCAGAACAAACAGACATTAATTGACAGTTAGGTTACAGCTCAGTCCACAATGGAGAAGGCTCGAGAGGCTGAATCACCTTTTGAGAATGACAGACTGGAAGAACTTATCCTGTATTCTGTCTTTTGCAACACACCAGCAAAATCCAAGTGATCACTGGCTCACAATGTGCAACAAACTGGGAATTTCTTTGAGCAGAAGGGTGAGAAAATAGGAACTTGTTAAATTGAGGCACTAAGCAGCAACCCTCTTTGGACAGGGCAGGGAGATGCACTCTCAGATCAGAAGTTTTATTCTGTGTCTAACCACATGATCTACCTGCCCATAGAATATTTACTGAAGACAGTGTAGAGGTAGCTTTATGCTGTATCTAACCCCATGCTGTCCCTGTCCTGGGAGTGTTTGATGGGGAACAGTGTACAGGCAGCTTTACTCTGAATCTAGACCCATACTGTCGCTGTCCTGGGTGTGTTTGATGGGGACAGTGTAGAGGCAGCATTACCTTCAGTTTACTTCAAGGGAATAAAGAGAGCTTTATGTTCTATGTAAAAGAGTATAGGGAGCTTTAATTTCAGTATAAATGATACTCTATCTAACCTTATGTTGTCCCTTAACAGGGAATGTTTAATAGAGTCAGTGTCAAGGGAGCTTTAATTTCCGTTTGACTCTCTACCTAAACCCATGCTATTATGAAGAGGGGTCACTGGACCTGAAACATTAACTCTTATTTCTCTCCACACAAGCTGCCAGATCTACTGATAGTTGCAGCAATTTCTATTTTTCTATCCCCATGCTATATCTGTCCTGGGAGTGTTTAATTGCGGCAGTTTAGAAGTACCGTTACTTTCTGTTTAAAAGTGTGGAGAGAGCTTTAATTTCAGTTTAAAACAGTGGATGAAGTTTTATTCTGTATCTAATATTAGCCTGAGGTTCTAAATTACTACTCCAGCAACAGTGCCACTACACCACCACTCACCTTTGACTCATCATCAGTATTTAGGATGTTTTTGTAATTATCCTCTTCTGTTTGACCTCTGAGGGAAAGAAATAACAAAGTTAAAATGGATTTTATTAATTTGTCAAAATTTTGTTAAATAATGTCGGCGCAACATTGAGGGCCAAAGGGCCTGTTCTGCACTGTATTGTTCTATGTTCTAAGAAACAGCAAAGTTGGATCGGTTGGGACTTTTTTCATTGGAGTATACAAGACTCAGGGGTGACCTCAGAGGTCCACAAAATCATGAGACACATCGATAAGGTAGATAGCCAACAGCTTTTACACATGGTAGGGGAGTCTAAATCTTGAGGACATAGGTTTAAGGTGAGAGGGGGAGATACAAAAGAGTCCAGAGGGGCAACTTTTGTCACACAGAGTGTGGTGAGTATCTATAACAGGCTGGCCAGAGGGAGTAGTGGAAGCAAACACAATTTTGTCATTTAGACAGGTACATGAATGGGATAGGTATGGAGGGAGATGGATAAATGCAAGAAAATGGGACTAGTTTCAATTGCGATAACTGAGCAGCATGGGCAAGTTAGACCGAAGGGCCTGATTCCATGCTGTAGACCTCTATACCTCTATGACTCTAACTGGGGGAGAGCCAGGGGAAGGGAGGTAGGCAGATAAGGATGTCATCACAGAGTGCTTGGGATTACACAATGGGAATGCACAAAGTCAACAGGAATTTATGAAAGAGAAATCATATTTGACAAACCTACTGACGTTTTTTGAAGATGTAATGGTAGAATAGATAAGGGAAAACCAGTGGATACAATACAGTTCCATTTTCAGAAAGCTTTTGACAAAGCCCTATACAAGAGGTTATTGTGCAAAATTAAAGCACATGGGATTGGTGTTAATATAGTTGCAGGGAGTGAAAACTGGTTAACAGACAGGAAACAAACAGTAGGAATAACTGGATATGTTTCAGAGTACAAGATGGTGACAAGTAAGGTAACACATGAAGGGTCCCAGCTATTCACAATATAGATCAACAATTTGGATGAGGGAACCAAATGCTGTATTTCCAAGTTTGCTGAAAACACAAAACTAGTTGGCAGAGAATGACGAAGAAAACTTAAAGAAGCTTCAATGCAATTTAGATAATCGAGTAGGAAAATACATGGCACGTGCAGAATAATGTGGATAAGCACAAAGTTGTCCACTTTGATAGAAAAAAACAGAACATCAGAGTATTATTTAAATGGTGGTAGATTGAGAAATACTGATATACAGAGAGTCCTGGCTCTCCTTGCCCATCAGTCACTGAAAGCAAGTGCAGATGCAGCAAGCAGTCAGGAAGGTAATTGTATGGGGACCTAAATTATAGTTTGAGTACACAAGACATTGAGAGTAGTGAGGGCATAAATAAGATTTCACGGTTGCAAGGCCGCACTGGCCAGCAAGAAGTTGGTTTGAAGTGTGTCTACTTCGACACCATTGTGAATAAGGTGGGTGAACTTGCAGCATGCACTGGCACTTGGAATTTCGATCTTGTGGCCATTTGGAGACATATGTAGAGCAGGGACAGGAATGGTTATTGCAGGTTCCGGGATTTAGATGTTTCAGTAAGAACAGAGAAAATGGTAAATAAACCCGGTACGGGGTGGCATTGTTAGTCAAGGACAGCACAATGGTTGCTGAAAGGACGCTGGAGGACTCGCCTGGGGTACTATGGGCTAAGGTACAAAACAGGAAAGGGGAGGTTACCCTGTGGGAAGTTTTCTATTAGGCCTCTGAATAGTTTCAGCGATGTAGAGGAAAGGATAGCAAAGATGATCCTCAATAGGAGCAAGAGTGACAGGGCAATTGTTATAGAGGACTTTAACTTTCCAAATATTGACTGGGAATACTATTGTTCAAGTACTTTAGATGGGCCAGTTTTTGTCCAGTGTGTGCAGGAGGGTTTCTTGACACAGTATGTAGACAGACCAACAAGGGGCAAGGCCACATTAGATTTGGTACAGAGTAATAAACCTGGCCAGGTGTTACATTTGGAGGTAGGTGTGCACTTTGGTGATAGTGACCACAATTCGGTTATGTTTAGTGATGGTAAGGGATAGGTATATACCGCAGGGCAAGAGTATAGCTGGGGGAAGGGCAATTACAATGCAATTAGGCAGGATTTAGGATGCATAGGATGGGGATGGAAACTGCAGGGGATGGGCACAATTGAAACGTGGAGTTTATTCAAGGAAAAGTTACTGCGGGTCTTTGATAGGTATGCAGTGGTCAGGCAGGGAGGAAGTTGTAGAGTGTGGGAGCCATGGTTTACTCAGGAAGTTGAATCTCTTGTCAAGCGGAAGGTGGAAGCTTATGTTAGGATGAGATGTGATGGCTTAGTTAGGGAGCTTGAGAGTTACAAGTTAGCCAGGAAAGACCTAAAGAGAGAGGGGACATGAGAGGTTGTTGGCAGATAGGATTAAGAAAAACCCTAAGGCTTTCTATAGATATATCAGGATTAAAAAAAAATGTCTAGAATAAGATTAGGGCCAATCAAGGACAGTAGTGGGGAGTTGTGTGTGTAGTTTAGATCAGAGTGGTGCTGGAAAAGCACAGCAGGTCAGGCAGCATCCGAGGAGCAGGAAAATCGACGTTTCTGGCAAAAGCCCTTCATGAGGAAGTTGTGTGTGGAGTCAGAGGAGATAGGGGAAGTGCTAAATAAATACTTTTCATCAGTATTCACACTAGAAAAAGACAAGGCTGTTGAGAATTCTGAGATACACGCTAATGGACTATATGGGATGAAGTTCACAAAGAAGTGTTAGCAATTCTGGAAAGTGTAAAATTAGATAAGTTCCCTGGGCCGGACGGGATTTATCCTAGGATTCTCTGGAAAGCCAGGAAGGAGACTGCCGAGCTTTTGGCTTTGATCTTTATGTCGTCATTGTCTACAGGAATAGTGCCAGAAGACTGGAGGATAGCAAATGTTGTTCCCTTGTTCAAGAAGGGGAGTCGAGAAAATCCTGGTAATTATAGACCAGTGAGCCTTACTTTGGTTGTGGATAAAGTGTTGGAAAAGGTTATGAGAGAAAGAATGTTTAATCATTTAGAAAGGAATAGGTTGTTTAGGGATAGTGAACACAGTTTTGTAAAGGGTAGATTGTGCCTCACAAACTTTATTGAGATCTTTGAGAAGGTGACCAAACAGGTGTTTGAGGGTAAAGCAGTTGATGTGATGTATATAGATTTCAGTAAGGCGCTTAATAAGATTCCCCACAAAATACAGAAGCATGGGATTGAAGGTGATTTAGCAGTTTGGATCAGAAATAGGTTAGCTGAAAGACGACAGAGGGTAGTGGCTGATGGAAAATATTCATCGTGGAGTTCAGTTACTAGTGGTGTACCACAAGGATCCGTTTTTCGTCCACTGCTGTTTGACATTTTTATAAACAACCTGGAAGAGGGTATAGAAGGATGGGTTAGTAAATTTGCGGATGACACCAAGGTCAGTAGAGTTGTGGAATGTGATGAAGGATATTGTAGGTTACACACAGACATAGTTAAGCTGCAGAGCTGGGCTGAGAGGTTGCGAATGGAGGTTAATGTGGGAAAGTGACAGATGATTCACTTTGGAAGGAGTAACAGGAATGCAGAGTACTGGGCTAATGGTAAGATTCTTGGTAGTGTAGATGAGCAGAGGGATCTCGGTGTCCAGGTACATAGATCCTTGAAAGTTGCCACCCAGGTTTGTTAAGAAGGCATACGTTGTGTTAGCTTTTATTGATAGAGGGATTGAGTTTCGGAACCATGATGTCATGCTGCAGCTGTATAAAACTCTGGTGCGGCCGCACTTGAAGTATTGAGTACAGTTCTGATCACTGCATTATAGAAAGGAAATGGAAGCTTTGGAAAGGGTTCAGAGGAGATTTACAAGGATGTTGCCTGGTATGGAGGGAAGGTCTTACGAGGAAAGGCTGAGGGACTTCAGGCTGTTTTTGTTAGAGAGAAGGAGGTTGAGAGGTGACTTAATAGAGACATAAGATAATCAGAGGGTTAGATAGGGTGGACAGTGAGAACCTTTTTCCTCGGATGGTGATGACTAACATGAGGGGACATAGCTTTAAATTGAGGGGTGATAGATGTAGGACAGACGTCAGAGGTAGTTTCTTTACTCAGACAGTAGTAGGGGCACGGAATGTACTGCCTGCAACAGTAGTAGACTCGTCAACTTTAAGGGCATTTAAATGGTCATTGTATAGGCACGTAGATGAGAATGAAATAGTGTCGGTTAGATGGGCTTCAGATTGGTTTCACTGGTCGGCACAACATCGAGGGCTGAAGGGCCTGTACTGCACTGTAATGTTCTACGTTCTGTGCATATTGGCTTTCATTGCAAAAGAGCTTAAGTACATAAGGAAGAAAGTCTTACTGCAGCAGGCCTTGGTGTGACCCCACTTGGACTCTGAGCAGGGGGCGCAAAGGGCTTGGTAATGGGCTGGGCAAGGAGATGCAGTCCAATTTACAAGCTTGGCACAGAGGGCTTGGTTATGTGCTAGGCATGGGAGTAAAGGGCACGGTTACAGACTGAGCAAGGAAACAAGGGTAAGGTTACAAGCTAGGGAGATGTGTGGGGAGGGGGGGGGCGAGAACATGGTTACAAGGTGGTGTTTGAGATGTACAGACTCAATCTACTTCTCTGCCATCTGTCTCAACTCCTATTGCTAAGGAGAATTTTATGAAGAGCCAGTGTTCACTCACCCCAGATTCAAAGATGCGTATCTTAGTGTAGCCCCCTCAAATTCTTTCAGACTTGTATCTGAGGTCTCAGTTGTGGTTTGGATCTCCTGGTGAGATATGAAGTCCAGTTGTTTAGAAATTCACAAACACCTTCAACAGGACAGATAAAAACAAGCCTAACATAGACAGACAGAGACACACACACACACACACACAACCCCTCCCCTCACTATCCTTATCCCTGTAATAATGACATTATCCCTTCCTGTTTCCTCCTAACCTTAACTCCTCCCCTTCCCCACAACCCTAAACAATGTCTCTTCCACTAATCCCTACTCCGTGCCACTTTCCCTCTCAAAGTCTACCCCTCCCAATTTCCTGCCAAACCGAAGGTTCTGCCCCTTTCTCTAACCCTGCCCTCACCCCTGCTCCACACATCCAACCACTCTCCCTTTTCCTCAAAACCAAAGTCTTCCAATATCAGTCAAACCATATATACTGCCCAAACCCGCCAATCCTAGTCCCATCCCAAAATACCAATCCCTCCACAAAATCCCACACCCTCTCCACACAACAAAATCCCACCCCCTCCTCTCCATATTTCAAAATCCCAACTCTTCTCCCTACTCCTTCTCCCAGTCCTCAATTAGACCAACATTTTCAAGATAACCCTCAGCTCCTCTCCCTCAATGAACAGAACTATGCACATGTTAAACAGAAATGTAGAAAATAGGAACAGGACTAGGCCATTCAGCTCTTTGAGCCTCTTCTTCCTTAATCATCCAACTCTACCTCCCACTTCTGTTGTCCAATCCCATATCCCTTGATCTATTTAACGCCAAGAACTATAACCAACTCCTTCTTGAAATCATACAATGTTTAAGCCTCAAGTGCATTCTGTGGCAGTAAGTTCCACAGGCTCACCACTCCGGATGTGACAGCACTGGAGGGGGTGCATAGCGGATCCACCAGGATATTGCCTGGGATGCAGCAGTTTAGTGATGGATAGAGGCTGGATAGGGCGGGATGGTGACTTGGGGCAGTATGGTGGCTCAGTGGTTAGCACTGCTGCCTCACAGTGCCAGGGACTTGGGCTCAATTCCAACCTTGGGCAATTGTTTGCATGGGATTTGCACATTCTCTCCGTGTCTATGTAGGTTTCCTCTGGGTGCTCTGGCTTCCTCCCATGATCCAAAGACGTGCAGATTAGGTGAATTGGCCATGCTAAATTGCCCATAGTGTTCAGGGATGTGTAGGTTAGGTGTTTTGTCAGGAATAAATATAGGGTAGGGGAATGGATCTGGGTGGATTACTGTTCGGAGGGTCGGTGTGCACTTGTTGGGCCAAAGGGTCTGTTTCCACACTGCAGGGAATCTATGACGATGATTCTATGAAGTTCGGCTTGTTTTCTATGGAGCAGAGAAGGTTGAGGGGGTAACTGATTGAAGTTCTTAAGTTTATGAGGGACATGGTCAGAGCAAATAGAAAGCAGTTGTTTTCCTTAGTCATAGGATCAAAGCAAGGCAGCACACTTTTAGTATAAAAGACAGGAGATTTAGGGAGAATCTGAGGAAAGCATTTTTTTCATCCAGTGGGTGGTAGGGGTGCGGAATGCCCTGCCTGGAAGGGTAGCTAAGTCACCTTAGCTTATCCCAGATCTAACCTTCCAACTCGGCACCGCCCTCTTGAATTGTCCTACCTGCCCATCATCTTTCCCACCTATCCACTCCAGCCTCCTCTCCAACCTAACATCATCACCCCCAGCTCCATCAACTATCGCATTCCCAGCTACCTTCCCCCCAGCCCCAACCCCCTCCCCTTCATCTCTCAGCCCCTTGACCATCCCCTCATTCCTGATGAAGATCTTATGCTCGAAACATCGATTCCCCTGCTCCTTGGATGCTGCCTGACCAGCTGGGCTTTTTAAGCACCACACTTTGAGGGTAGCTAAGGCAGGAAACCTCACTACCTTTATAAGTTCTTTGACGAGCACATGAAGTACTTTAATATTCAAGGCAATGTGCCTCATGCAGGAAAGTGGATCTAGTGTTGGCAATAGTGCAATATTAGGGGTACAGACTTGATTCAAGAAGTTTCTCCTCACTTTAGTCCTAAATGGTTTACCCTGTATACTTTGATTCCCCCACCATCAGGAGCATCCTTCCAGCATCTACCCTGTTTAGTTCTGCCATAATTTCAGAGGTTTCTATGAAATCCCCCCTCAGTCTTCTGAACTCCAGCAAATATAATCCTAAGTGATTCAGCCATTCCTCATACATTAGTCCTGCCATCCCAGAAATCAACCTTTCTCTCAATGTCGGCAAAAGTAAAGAACTGATAATTGACTTCACAAAAACAAGAGGAGAACACACCCCAATCTACATGAACAGAACGGAGGTCGAGAGGATGGACAGCGTCAAGTTCCGAAGAATGACAATAACCGACAACCTGTCGTGGACTTCCTGACATAAATGCGATGGTCAAAAAGGCTCTACAACACATCATCTTCCTCAGGCAGCTCAGGAAATTCACACGCCCATAAGACCCTCACCAACTTTACAGGTGCACAACAGAAAACACACTGTTCAGGTGCAATAACAGCCTGGTGCGGCAACTACTCTGCCCAGGACCATAAGAAACCACAGGTGGTGGTGTGCACAGCCCTGAACATCACAGAAGCCAACCTTCTGTCCATGGACTCTATTTACATGGTTTGTTGCTGCGGAAAGGGCTGTCATCATCAAAGACTCATCGCACTCCAGCAATGCTCTCTATAACCTCTTCCATCAGGTAGAAGCTTGAACACATGCACCAGCTAGTTCAGGAACACCTTCTTCCTGGCCATTATTAGACTGATGATTGGACTGTCTAATTTCAAATAATGCTGACCTTGTTAGTGATCTTGCTGAGTGCACGACCTATGTGACATAACCTGTATGCCTCCACGCTGTTTTTCACCCTATGATCTGTACGTCCTTGCTTGCTATGATCTGTCTGTATTGCTCATATACAAAGCTTTTCACTGTGCTTATATATACACATGACAATAAATAAGTTAAATCAAATCACCCAAGTCTCCTTGAAGATTCACCCCTCTCAGTTTACAGGTATTCAGATAATAATGTGCCTTCCTGTTTCTGCACCATAAGTGGATAACTTCACAGTACCTGCCATGCATTTGTCCACTCAGCCTGTCCAAATGACACAAGAACATCTCTGCATTCTCCTCACAGCTCACCTTCCCACCCAGCTTTGTGTCATCTGCAAATTTGAGATTACATTTAGTTTCTTTATCCCCATTAATACATTGTGAATAGTTGGGGATCCAAGCACTGATCCTTGTGGTACCCCACGAGTCACTGCCTGCCATTTGGAAAAAGACCCCCTGTTTATTCCTACTCTTTGTTTCTTTCTGCCAACCAGTTCTCTATCCATCTCAATGCACTACCATCAATCCTATGTAATTTAATTTTAAATGCTAATCTCCTCTGCAAGATTTTGTCAAAAACCTTCTTAAAGTCCAAGTAAACCACATTCACAGACCCCCCCCTTAACTCTACTAGTTACATTCCTGAACAATTCCGATAGATTTGTCAAGCATGATTTCCATTTTGTAAATCCATGCTGACTCTGTCCAATCCTGCCACTGTTTTCCAAGTGTTCTGCTATTAAATCTTTGACAATGAACTTTAGCATCTCCCCCAATACCAATGTCAGATTCACTGGTCTATAGTTCTGCTTTCCCTTTACCTTCCTTTTTAAATACAGGGGTTACATTAGCTACAATCTGTGGGAGCTACTTCATAGTCTTTAGAATCTTGGATGATGATTAACAACGCGTCCACTATTTCTCAGATCACTTCCTTAAACACTCAGGCCCTAGATATTTAACCTTCAGTCTCATTCAATTTCTCCGACACCATTTCTGTACTAATATTCTTTAGTTCCTGCCTCTTAATAAACAGTGTTCCACATTATCCTTCTTCTTGGACACACAACCAAAGTTTGCATTGAGGTGGTCAGCTATTTCTTTGCTCCCCATTATAATTTTTCTGTTTCTGACTGTAACAGACCCACATTTGTCTTCACTACTCTTTTCCTCTTCATATATCTATGGAAACCGTTACAATCAGTTTTTATGTACCCCTCAAGCTTATTCTCAAACTTTATTTACCCTTATTTTGCTTGCCATTGGACATGGTTCTTCCTTAGATCTAATACTCTCTCTAATTTCCATGTGAGCCATAGTGAGGCCAACGTTCCTGTTTTACTTTGCATTAAACAGGAATGAGTAATTGTTGCAGGTCACCCATGCGCTCTCTGAATGTTTCCTATTGCCTTATCCCCATCTCTTAAAATAATGCCCTGCAATCTATCATAGCCAACTCGTGCCTCAGACCATCATAGTTTCCTCAGTTTAGATTCAGGGTCCCAGTCTCAAAATCAGCTGTTTCATTCTCCATCTCAACGAGGAGTTCTATCATATTAGATTAGATTAGATTACTTACAGTGTGGAAACAGGCCCTTCGGCCCAACAAGTCCACACCGACCTGCCAAAGCGCACCCACCCAGACCCATTCCTCTATATTTACCTCTGCACCTAATTTAGCGTGGCCAATTCACCCAACCTGCACATTTTTGGACCGTGGGAGGAAGCCGGAGCACCCGGAGGAAACCCACGCAGACATGGGGAGAATGTGCAAACTCCACACAGTCAGTCGCCTGAGGCGGGAATTGAACCCGGGTCTCAGGCGCTGTGAGGCAGCAGTGCTAACCACTGTGCCGCCGTGCCACCCACCATTCTGGTTGCTCAGCTCCAAGGGACCTCACACAGCTAGACTGACAATTATTATTTTCTCATTTCACATTCAACAGGCTAGGATGGCCTGTTCTCTAATTGGTTCCCCAATGTAACAGTCCATAAAACCATCCTATATACACTTTAGGAATTCCCCCTCCGAGGTACTGTTCCTAATTCGATTTGTCCAAATTATAGACATCTGTTATTACAGACATTCCTTTAAAGTATGCATCTCTAATTTCCTGTTTAATGCTGTTCCTAATATCGCCCCTACAAGAACAACAAAATTAATCGAAGACCATAATTTATAGCAGCAGAAAATAGGCCATTCAGCCCATTGAGTCAGCACTGCCGTTCTATCGTGGCTGATAAGTTTCTCAATCCCATTCGCCAGCTTTCTCCCCATAACCCTTGGTCCCCTTGAAGCTCCAATCTTTATCTCAGTCTTAAATATACTCAATGATCTGATCTCCACAGCCTTCTGTGGCAACGAATTCCATAGATTCCCCCATTCTCTGTCTGAAGAAGTTTCTCATCTCTGTTCTAAAAGGTCTTTCTTTTACTCTTTCTTTCACTTATATTTAAGGCTGTGCCCTTGGATACTAGTGTCTCTTACCAATGGAAACATTTTCCAACAACTACTCTGTCCAGATCATTCAGTATTCTGTATGTTTCACTTAGATCCTTCCTCAACCTTCTAAACTTCATCAAGTATACACCCAGAGTCATCAAACGTTCCTCATATGTTAAGCTTTTCATTCCTGGGACCATTCTCGTGAATCTCCACTGAACACGCTCCAGGGCCCAAAACTGCACCCAATACTCCAAATCTGATCTGACTAGAGCATTCTAGAGCCACAGAAGTACATTCTTGCTTTTATATTTAAGTCATTTCAAAATAAATGTCATCATTGCATTTGCCTTCCTAACTACTGACTCAACTTGCATGTTTGCCTTGAGAGAAGTCTGAAGAAGGGCTCATGCCCGAAACGTCGTTTCTCCTGCTCCTTGGATGCTGCCTGACCTGCTGACCAGCAACACATTTTCAGCAGTTGAGAGAAGTCTGGACTAGAACTCCCAAGTCTCTTTGCACTTCAGACTTCTGAATGTTCACCCCATCTAGAAAATAGTCCATGCCTCTATTTTTCTTACCAAAGTGCATGACCTCATACTTTCCCATGCTGTATTCCATCTGCCACTTCTTTGCCTACTCTCCTAACCTGTCCAAATCCTCCTGCAGCCTCCCCACCTCCTCAATGTTGCCTGTCCCTCTACTGATCTTTGTATCATCTGCAAACTTAGCCAGACTGTCCTCAGTTCCTTCATCTGGATCGTTAATGTATAAAGTGAAAAGTTGTGGTCCCAACACTGAGCCTTTTGGAACACCACCTGTCACCGGCTGCCATCCTGAGAAGAACCCTTTTGTCCCCACACTCTGCCAGACAGCCAAGCTTCTATCCATTTTTGCACCTTGCCTCTGACACCATGGGCCTCCTGTGTGGCACCTTGTTAAAGGCCTTCTTGAAGTCCAGGTAGATAACATCCATTGGCACTCATTGGTCTAACCTGCTCATTACCTCCTCAAAGAATTGTCAGGCATGCCCCGCCATCCACCCCCACCTTGATGAAACAATGCTGACTTTGCCCTAACAATTCGAAGTATCCAGAGATCTCGTCCAATACCAGATCAGAAAGTTTTCTAAACCGCAAGAACCATAATCTGTCTACGTCTTTGTAGCAAAGTAACTCAAGCTGAAACAAACTAGGAACTGTGGATGTTGGAAAGCTGAAACAAAAACAGAAATTACTGGAAAAACTCAGTAGTGTGACAGCATTTGTGGACAGAAAGCAGAGTTAATGTTTTGGGTCTAGTGATTCTCTTTCAGAAGAAGTTTATCTAGCAATTTCTGTTTTTGTAACTCAAGCTAAAGGAAGTCGGTTATTCTGTTCCACCCTTTGCTGTTAGCTGTTGCCTCTCACCAGTGACTGTGAAAGTGAACAATTAATGTGTAAAACCCCTGTGTCTTTGGCAAAGTACTGACAACCTGGAAGGTGGGACTTCAGAGAATAGCAAGTCATGGGAAGAAAAGGAAACATCCATCGAAGCCTGTATACTGGTGTACTGAACAGTGTGTCCCAGTACTTTTTCTCGTCCACTCATAATATCAGCAATTTTATTTCTGAATCTTTCTGTATATGTAGAGATTTTAGATGGTGTTAGACATTTAAGTATTAGAGTTATATGGTGCTCTTTCACTTGTGGTCAGAATTAATCAATTTGAAATAAATATAGTTTCTTAATAAGTGCAGAAATCGGGTCAGCATTTGCTGTTAACCTGAGTCCATCATACAGGTAAATCGAGAAGTGTGCATACTTTGATTAATTTTTGTGGATCAGTGCAGCTTGAGAATAAGCACACTTCCACCTGCATTGGTCGTAACACTCTTAACTAATATGGTCAAAAATCAGATTATTTGGTTACCATCAAATGGTTATTTGCGAGATCTTGTCATGTTTTAATTCTAATATCAGAACAGGGATGATGCCCCAAAGTGAAGTTGGAAAATTATTTGGTACAGCTCAAGTTTGAAAAAGCTCTATATCACAGATCAATTAAGGCTCAGAAGGTGGCCACTTGGTCTATTGTGTCTGCATCAGCTCTGAGTGAGCACTACAACTTAACACCGTTCTTCTGCTCTTTCCCCACAACTTTGAATATTATATATATTTAAATAGTCATCCAACAAACTCTTGACTGCCTCAAATGAACCTGCTTCTACTAGACCTCCTTGCAGTGTGTTCCAGGCTTTATCAATATATGTAAGGGTGACTCGGTGGTTAGCACTGCCGCCTCACAGCGCTAGGGACTCAGGGTTTGATTCCTTTGATTCCGGCCTTGGTTGACTGTCTGGGTGGAGTTTGAACCTTCTCTCCGTGTCTGTGTGGGTTTCCTCCAAGTGCTACCGGTTCCTTCCACAGTCCAAAGACATGCCGGTTAGGTGGACTGGCCATACAAAATTGCCCTGTAGTGTCCAGAGGATGTGCACGCTAGGTGATTTAACCATGGGAAATGCAGGGGATTAGGTCTGGGTGGGATGCTCTGCAGAAAGTCGGTACAGACTCGATGGGCCAAATGGCCTCTTTCTTACTGTAAGGATTCTATGCTGTTCAGTGGGTTTTATTTGGTCAGAGCTTATTTGAGAATCTAAATACCTATGGATGATTTCACCCCATGAAACAATATGTTCATGATCCTAGAAGTGGACTCTTAGCACCAGTCAGTGTCCATACTCCTGGTCCCACCTCCCATGGAGAAATATGAGAATAGTGTGTGCGCGCACGTGTGTGTTATGCTGACGGGGGATGGGGGCAGAGAGAGCGAGAGAGAGTGTCTAATCCATCTTTAGGATGGAGCTGGAACATTATCTGCTTTGTTCCACTGTATTATCTTCAGCGAGGTGCTGCATTTTGGGAAAGCAAATCTGAGTGTTGCTGAACAAAGAGATCTTGGAGTGTTCACAGCTCCTTGCAAGTAGAGTCGCAGGTAATTAGGATAGTGAAGGTAGTGTTTGGTATGCTTTCCTTTATTGGTCAGAGTATTGAGTACAGGAGTTGGGAGGTCATGTTGCAGCTGTACAGGGCATTGGTCAGGCCACTGTTGGAATATTGCGTGCAATTATGGTTTCCTGCTTATCTGAAGGATCTTGTGAAACTTGAAAGAGTTCAGAAAAGATTTACAAGGATGTTGCCAGGGTTGGAGGATTTGAGCTATAGGGAGTGGTTGAATAGGCTAGGACTGTTTTCCCTGGACCGTCGGAGGCTGAGGGGTGACCTTATAGAGGTTTATAAAATCGCGAGGGGCATGGATAGGATAAATAGACAAAGTCTACAATTGCAACATTTAAAACACATCTGGATGGGTATATGAATAGGGTGGGTTTGGAGGGATATGGGCCAGGTGCTGGCAGGTGGGACTAGATTGGGTTGGGAAATCTAGTCGACATAGACTGAAGGGTTGGTTTCTATGCTGTACATCTCTATGACTCTATGACCACTGCCACATCTCAGGCATGATCTGCTGTCCAATTGATTCCTATTGCATCTCTATTGCAGGCATCACTCTCTTCCTTAAATTCATTTTTATCAAACTATACACACACTAAATAAACAGGAACTTGCCTTCCATATGTCGACTCCATTACACTTCTCACCCACAGTTAAACCAGTCCAAGTCAGCTGGAACAAAGTTCCAAAGGGCAAATGGAGTGACAACAACAATATTGAGGAATGATCAACACCAAAAGGAAGGGTAACCGAGCAAACACAGACGTTTGGGGAGAATGTGGAGACAGACAGGACAAAAATAAAAGTTATTCAGCCAGCAATTTCTTCTAATCTATCTTTTATTATCCCTAATTCACCTAGGTTCACTAGATTGGTCTCTGAGGTGAGAAGGTTGCCCATGACAAGAGGATGAGTAAACTGGTCCATATTGCTGCAATTTAGCAGAATGAAAAGCAATTTCTCCGAAATGGACAGATTTTGAATAGACACTGATAAGGTTGTTTGCCTGGGCTTGGAATCTAGAACCCAGAGGCACAGTTTCAGGATAAGGAGTGAATTGTTTAAGATTGAGATGAGGACAAATATTTTCACTCAAAGGATAACGAATCTTTGGAATTCTCTGTCCCAGTCAGTTGGGAAAGCAGAGCGGACACACTTGTACATAGAACATAGAACAATACAGCACAGAACAGGCCCTTCGGCCCACGATGTTGTGCCGAACATTTGTCCTAGCTTAAGCACCCATCCATGTACCTATCCAATTGCCGCTTAAAGGTCACCAATGGTACTGAATGGTCTCCCCCGTTCCTAATTTCTTATGGTACATTCTACCCACCTTTGCCCCTATTAGCTTCAGTATTTTTGAAGCCTCAGTTTTATCCTTCATTGAATACTGATGTTCTGGGGTCCCTCTTGTCCAGGGTGAACAATCACTGCCTCTGCTAGTCATCAAGTTTACAACCTGCTGCATTTACCTGTGGATCCTCCAAGGGAGTTGTACACTGTGACATGGCAGAAGGTTTCCGAGATCCTGATTCCTGATCACAAGCAGGAGGTGGTGGTTCCCACTGAGTTGTTCCTGTGGGAATGTGCCAGTAATATGTCCCCGAGGTGTCTCGTACCCGCATCCAGCCAGAGGGCAGGTCTGCATCTGTCTCAAATGAATTCCGATTCCAGATAGGATCTGAATCATAAATATTAATACCTCATTAATAATTAAACACAAGTGAAAACAGAAGATCTCGTAGAGAGAGAAACAAAGTCAACATTTCAAGTCAATGACCTGCCTTCAAGGCAAGAGGGGGTGATGAGGATAACTGCGTTTTTAAACATAGAGTTGTCACCTGGAACACAGTCTGAAAGAGAGGTGGAAACTTTCCAATAACATGTGCTTCAATTTTACATATTATTTTCTTATGTGGGATCTTACCGAAAGTACAAGTAAACCCCATCCCTGGCTCCCCTCCAATTCCACTTGGTACATTCTCAAAAGACTCCAGATTTGTCAAACATGACTTCCCTTTCGTAAATCTATGCTGACTCTGTTCAATTCTCTCATTGTTTTCCAAGGACTCTGCTACTAAAGTGTTATAATGGAATCTAGCATTTTGCCCACTACCAACTTCAGGCTAACGTGTCTATAATTCCTGATTTTTTTTTAAACCTTTTTTTTTAAAAATAGAAGCAGAGGATCAGGAGGAGGCCATTCAGCCCCTCGAGCCTGTTCCACCTTTCAATGAGATCATGGCTGATCTGAGGTCTAACTCCAAAAACTGGCCTTTCACACTTATCCCTTAATTACATTTGGTTAACAAAATTTACCTATCTCAGATTTAAAATTAATGACTATTCTGCCATAAACTGCCTTTTGTGGAAGAGAGTTCCAAACAACGACCACTGTTTGTGTGTAGAAGTGCTTCCTAACATCTCTCCTGAACAGTCAGGCCCCAATTTTCAGACTATGCTCTTTAATTCTAGACTCTCCAACAAAGGAAATACTTTGTTTACCCTGCTTTTTCCTGTTACTTTCTTGAAGGATTTGACCAGATAACCCTTAACCCTCAATTCTAGAGAAAACAAGTTAATTTTTTACAACACAAGAATTTTTTTATAAAGTGATTCCACACCCACAATATTTTGGTTGACTCTTAGCTGCTCTCTGAAATGGTCCGGCATGCCACTCAGTTCAAGGGGTGAAAAAGTCCCCATGAATGTTGGAACAGGCTCGAAGGGCTGAATGGCCTATTCCAGTTCCTATTTTAAAAAGGAGATAAAGATAAAGCAAGTATTATAGGGTAGTTAGCTTGACATTATAATGCTAAAGTTCATTATAAAACTTTGTAGCAGAGCACTTGTAGGCCAACGAGAGGGTCAGACAGAGTCGGCATGGAGATGAAGTCCTACCTTCACTTTGCGAATAGCCTCCATTGTGCTGTATGGCACTATCACCGTGCTGAATGGGATAGACTTTGAACTGATCCAGCAACTCAAACTTAGGCATCCATGAGGCACTGTGGGCCATCAACAGCAACAGAATTGCACTCCAGCACAATCTGTAACCTCATGGCCTGGCTTATCCCCCACTCAACCATTAACAACAAGCCAGGGGATCAACCTTGGTTCAATGGAGAGTGCACGAGCACATGCCAGGAGATCAGGTGTCAACCTGGTGAAGCTACCAAACAAGACTACTTGCATGCCAAACAGCAAAAGAAGCAAGTGGTGGACAGAGCTAAGCAAACCCACAACCAATGGATCAGATCTGAGCTCAGCAGTCCTGCCACATCCAGTTGTGACTGGTGGTGGACAATTAAACACCTCACTGGAGGCGGCGGCTCCATAAATATCCCCATTCTCGATGACAGAAGAGCCCAGCATATCAGTGCAAAAGATAAGGCTGAAGCTTTCACAATAACCTTCAGCCAGAAGTGTCAAGCGGATGTTCGATTGCAGCCTCCTCCAATGGTCCCCAGCATTACAGTTACCAGTCTTCAGCCAATTCGATTCACTCCACATGATATCAAGAAATATTTGGAGGCACTGAATATTGCGAAGGGGCCCTGACAACAGTCCAGCAATAGTATTGAAGACTTGTGCTCCAGAATTTGCCGCTCTCCTAGTCAAGCTCTTCCAGTACAGTTACAATCCTGGTACTTTATTGACAATGTGGAAAACTGTCCAAACATAGTACACATAGAACAGTACAGCACAGGGCCTTCAGCCCTCAACTGTGCCAATCTTTTATCCTACTTGGAGATCAGACTAACCCAAATACCCTTCATTGTACTATCATCCATGTGTCTATCCAAGAATCGCTAAAATGTCCCTAATGTACCTGACTCTACTGTCACTGCTGGTAGTGCATTCCACACACCCAACACTGTCTGCATAAAGAACTGACCTCTGATATCTCCCCTAAACCTTCCTCCAATCACCTTGAAATTCTGTATCCAGACAGCCAGATTTCCTTGTATTCCATGCCTCCTTACTTTCTGAATAAGCCTACCATGGGGAACCTTATCAAATGCCTTGCTAAAATCCACGTACACCACATCCACTGCTCTACCTTCATCAACGTGTTTTGTCACATCCTCAAAGAATTCAATAAGGTTTGTGAGGCATGACTTGCCCTTCACAAAGCCATGCTGACTATCTCTAATCAAACTATGGTTTTCCAAGTAATAATAAATCCCAACTCTCAGAATCCACTCCAATACTTTGCCCACCACTGACATAAGATCTGTAATTCCCAGGATTATCCTTATTCACTTTCTTGAACAAGGGAATAATATTTGCCACCCTCCAAACATCTGGCACTACTCCAATGGACAGTGAGGGTGCAAAGGTCATCATCAAAGCTGGAGCAACCTCTTCCCTTGCTTCCTGCAGTAACCTTGGGTATATCCTCTCTGGTCCAGGGGATTTACCTACCCTTATTTTTTTCAAAATTTTCAGCACATCCCCCTTCCTACATCAATTTGTACTAACAGATCAGTCTGTTCTCCTCACTGTCCTCAGAAATGTCAAGGCTCCTCTCACTAGTGAATACTGAAGCAAAGTATTCATTAAGGACCACCCTACTTCCTCTGACTCCAGGCACAAGTTCACTCCACTCTCCCTGATCAGCCCTCCCCTCACTCTAGCCATCCTCTTGTTCCTCACAAGTGTAGAACGCCTTATGGGTTTTCCTTAATCCTACCCACTAAAGCTTTTCCATGCTCCCTCCTCACTCTCCCAAGTCCATTTTTCATATCCTTCCTGGCTGCCTTGTAACCCTCTGAAGCCCTCTCTGATCCTTGTCTCCTCAACCTTAAGTAAGCTTCCTTTTTCGTCTTATCGAGATGTTCCACATCCCTTGTCACCCAAGGTTCTTTCACCCTACCATCCCTTCCTTGTCTCAGTAGGCCAAACCATCAGAAAGTGCTTCCTAAACAACCTCCACATTTCTGTCGTGCATTTCCCTGAGAACATCTCCTCTTAATCTAGGCATCCCAGCTCCTGCCTAATAGCATCCTAATTCCCTCTTCCCCAATTAAATACTTTCCCATACCATCTGCTCCTATCCATCTCCAACAGTATAGTAAAGGTCAGGGAGTTGTGATCTCTATCACCGAAATGTTTTCCCACCAAGAGATCGGACACCTGGTATGGTTCGTTGCCAAGCACCAAATCCAATATGGCCTCTCCTCTAGTCACCTTATCTACATAATGCGTCAGAAACCCTTCCTGGACACACCTGTCAAAAACTGCTCCATCCAAACTATTTGAATTAAGGAGGTTACAATCAACATTAGGGAAGCTAAAGTCACCCATGACAATAACCCTGTTACTTCTGCACCTTTCCAAAGTCTGCCTGCTAATCTGCTCTCCCATTTCTCTGTTGCTTCGGGGGGGAGCTGTAGAAAACTCCCAATAAAGTGACTGCTCCTTTCCTGTTTCTGACATCCACCCATAATGACTCTGTAGATAAACCCTCCTTGACAACCTCCATTTCTGCAGCTGTGATACTATCCCTGATTAGCAATGTCACTCCCCCACCTCTTCAACCTCTCTCCCCCCACCCCATTCCTTTCGAAAGCTCTCAACCCCGGAACATCCAACCACTATTCCTGTTCCTGAGATATCCAAGTCTCCGTAATGGCCACAACAACAGACTTCCAAATACTGATCCATGCTCAGAGTTTGTCACCCTTATTCTGCATTAAAATAGACATACTTCAACCTGTCACACCTGGCAAGTGCCTAACCCGCCTCACAGTCTCGCTGCGCAATGTATCTGGCTGTTCACTACTGCATCATCTGATCCATTGTTCAGGTTCCCATCCCCCTGCTAATCTAGTTGAAAATCTCCCGAAGAGCTCGAGCAAATCTCCCACCCAGAATATTGGTGCCACTCCAGTTCAGGTGCAGCCTGTCCTTCTTGTACAGGTCCCACTTTCTCCAGAAGGTATCCCAATGATCCACATATCTGAAGCCCTCCCTCCTACACCAGCCTCGCAACCACGTGTTCATCTGCACGCGCTCTCTATTCCTAATCTCCCTAGTATGTGGCCTTCTAGCTTCCAACCTACCTCGCTATGTTCTCTTTTTCCTTTTCCCTACGTCATTGGGACATGGCTACCAGCTGCTCTCCCTCCCCCTTAAAAATCCTGTAGGCTCAATCTGAGATATGCCAGGTATGTCTTGGACACAAAAAGCAGTCTTTTTCCCAGGGATGGGGAACTAAAAACTAGAGGGCATAGCTTTTAAGGAGGACTAAAGGTGCGACTTCTTCACGCAAAGAGTGATGTGTATATGGAATGGGCTGCCAGAGAAAGTGGTTGAGACAGGTGCAATAGCAACATTTAAAGAACATTTGGATAGGTACATGATGGAAAGGGTTCAGAGAGATGTGGACCAAATGCAGGCAATTGGAACTAGCTGAATGGGCACCATGGTCAGCATGGATCAGTTTGCGCCAAAGGGTCTGGTTCTATGCTGTATTACTCGAGGCTGGTCTATGACTCTAAATCCAACCTGTCAGGGGAGTGACGGAATACTCCCACCTGCCTGGATGGGACTGGTAAATCCATGCCCTACTGAAGACCAGGTGCACAGCATTCAAGTCCAACAACCCGAACCTATTCTGAAAATTTACCTATAACTCTGCAAAGCCATCAGAGGTGCCAAAAGGCAGTAGTGCAGCATATTGGAGGCCCAAACCAACCACGCGCACACCCCTGCCTGTGGCAAGGCCTAAACAACATAACGGGTTACAAAATGAAGCAGAGCAAGATAGCAGACAAAAACACATCCTTCCCTGACGTGTTCAGTGCTTTCAATGTTCAGTTCAAGCATAACGCCAGTGGCACGGTAACGCCTGCCCGACAACCCCAGACGCACCTGCTCCCTCTGTAACGCTGCAGATGTTACAACAGTCTTCCTGAGAGTCAACTCAAGGCAAGTGACAGGCCCAGATGGAGTCCCTGGCTTAGATCCTGTGCAGACCAGATGGCGGAGATATTCAGCAACATCTTCAACGTCTCCCTCCTACAAGCCAGTCCCCATCTGCTTCAAGAAGACCACCATCACCCCAGCACAAAAGAAAGAACATACAATGTAATGTAATCACTACTGCCCAGTGGCTCTGACCTCCATAATCATGAAGTGCTTCGAGAGGCTGGTCATGGCCCACATCAACTCTAGTCTCCATGCCTACCCCAATTCCCTACAATTTGCCTATCAATGTAACAGATCTAGAGGGGACACCATTTCCCGAGGCAGACCCTAATTCCTGGAACATCTGGTCAACAAGGTCACCAGATGGCATCTTTCTTTAGAGACCGCAATTTCCCTTCTCACGTGGTTGAAGATGCACTCCAACGCATCTCATCCACATCCCGTCCCTCTGCCCTCAGACCCTACCTCTCCAACCATAACAAGGACAGAACCCCCTGGTGCTCACCTTCCACCCTACCAACCTTTACATAAACCACATCATCTGACGACATTTCCGCCACTTCCAAACAGACCCCACCACCAGGGATATATTTCCCTCCCCACCACTTTCCGCAAAGACCGTTCCCTCTGTGACTACCTGGTCAGGTCCATAGCCCCCAACAACCCACCTTCCCTTCCTGGCACCCTCCCCTGCCACCACAGGAATTGCAAAACATGCGCCAACACCTCCTCCCTCACCTCCATCCAAGGCCCCAACGGAGCCTTCCACATCCAAAGTTTTACCTGCACATGCACCAATATCATTTATTGTATCCGTTGCTCCCGATGCGGTCTCCTCTACATTGGGGAGACTGGACGCCTCCTAGTAGAGCACTATAGGGAACATCTCCGCGACACCCGCACCAATCAACCCCACCGCCCCGTGGCCCAACATTACAACCAACCCTCCCACTCTGCCGAGGACATGCAGCTCCTGGGCCTCCTCCACTGCCGCTCCCTCACCACCTGACACCTGGAGGAAGAACGCCTCATCTTCCGCCTCGGAACACTTCAACCCCAGGGCATCAATGTGGACTTCACCAGTTTCCTCATTTCCCCTTCCCCCACCTCACCCCAGCTCCAACCTTCCAGGTCAGCACTGCCCTCATTACCTATCCTACCTTCCTATCTTCCTTTCCACCTATCCACTCCACCCTCCTCTCTGACCTATCACCTCCATCCCCACCCCCATTCACCTATCGTACTCTATGCTACTTTCTCCCCACCCCCACCTCATTTATCTCTCCACCCTGGAGGCTTCCAGCCTCTATTCCCGATGAAGGGCTTTTGCCTGAAACATCGATTTTCCTGCTCCTCGGATGCTGCCTGACCTGCTGTGCTTTTCCAGCACCACTCTAATCTAGACTCTGGTTTCCAGCATCTGCAGTCCTTGTTTTTACCCTGATTAATTACAGCTCCACCTTCAACACCACAGTCCCTTCCAGACTGATCTCAAGACTGTGATTTTAGTCTTGACTCCGCCATCTGCAACTGGATCCTCAGCTTCCTGACCCACAGACTGCAATCAGTGAAGATAGACAACTGCATCTCCTCCACAATAACCCTCAACACTGGAGCCCCCAAGGATGCTTTCTCAGCGCCCTCCTGTACTCCGTGTTGCCAAATTCCGAAAGAACACTATCTACAAGTTTGCTCAATGACACCAAATGGTAGGATGGATATCAAACTACGCTGAGTCAGAATACAGAAAAGAGATAGAGGACTTGGTGACGTGGTACAATGAGAACAACCCCTCTCTCAACATTGGCAAAACTAAAAAACTGATCGTTAACTTCAGGAAAAAAGGAGGACACCCCCCCCCCCCCCCCATCTACATCGACGGAGCTGAGGTGGACAGGCGCGAATGCCTCACGTTCCTAGCAGTGACGATAACTGACAATCTGTCCTGGCCTTCCCATGTAGATGTGACAGTCAAGAAGGCACAACACCGCCTCATCTTCCTCAGGCAGCTCAGGAAATTCAGCATGTCCATCAGGACCCTCACCAACCTTTACAGATGCACAGATGAAAGCATACTGCCTGGGTGGATAATGGCCTGGTACGGCAACTGCTCCACCCAGGACTGAGAGAAACTACAGAAGGTGGTGTGCACAGCCCAGACCATCACAGAAGCCAAGCTTCCATCCATGGACTCCATCTGCACATCTCGCTGCCGGGGAAAGGCTGCCAACATCATCAAAGACCCCTCCCACCCGGTAATAATCTCCTACAACCTCTTCCATCAGGCAGAAGATACAAAAGCTCGCAACATTCACCAGCAGGTTCAGGAACAGTTCCTTCCCTGCTGTTATTAGACTGATCAATGGACTCTCTAACTTCAGGTAATGCTGATCTTGCTTTACACACTTGCTGTGCAGCTGTAACGTGTATGCCTTGCTTTAAGCACCCTATGATTTGCCTATACTGCTCACAATACTTTTCACTGTACTAAGGTACATGTGACAACAATACATCAAACCAGATCAAAATAAAAGAAGCTTGCCACCATCCAGGACAAAGCAGCCTACTCAGGAGCAGCAGTGTGTACTATCCACAAGACGCACTGCAGAAATTCACTAAAGATCCATAGACAGCACCTTGCTAACCCATGACTACTTCCATTGAGATGGACAAGGGGAGCGTACACCCCCCCGCAAGTTCCCCTCCAAGTCACTCACCATTCTGACTTGGAAATATATCGCTGTTCTTTCACTGCCACTGGGTCAAAGCCTGGAATTCCCTCCCGAAGGTCACTGTAGGTCAACCCACAGCACATGAACTTCAACGGCTCAAGGCGGCAGCTCACCCCACTTTCTCAAGGAGCAACTAGGGACAGGCAATAAATGCTGGGCCCAGCCAGTGATGTTCACAGCCCATGTGTGAATAAAGAAAGGGATGAGCAATGAATGTTGGCCTTGCCAGCAAACCCACTTCCAATGAAAGATTAAAAACTGTTAGTGGCAGTAAATAACTGTCAGCTTTGCCACACATACCCATCTCCCTGAATAGGGAGCTGATAAAACCTCATAGGAGTGACGATGCCGGCCCAGGCAGAGACCCCGGCACGGGGTGGGCCCAGGCGGAGCCCTGACCTAGAAGGAGCTCGAATGTCCCTGGACCAAAATGCGTTGGCCTTCTTTACAGCACAGAAGGCTGGGGCAAGGGTTGATCTGACCGAGTTGCACAAAACCCTGGGTCATAGAAAAGGTGGCTAACGTGAAACCTGTCCCCTTAGCAGAAGGGTCCAGTAAGGAGGGGAAACAGTTGGTTTAAAAGGGATTTGAGGGAAGTATTTTTTCATCCAGAGGGTGACGAGCATCTGGAATTCACTGCCTAAAAGGGTGGTAGAGGCAACAGCCCTCGAGGCATATAAGCAAAATTTTAGCAACGCTTTCAAGGTGAGAGATGAAAAGTTTAAGAGGGATATACATAGCAAGGCATGGTAGATTCATTTAAGATACATGTGGACAGATGCACGAGTTGGTGGGGAGAGAGGGGTACAAATGCTTAGGAATTGGGCGACAGGTTTGGACAGCATGTTTGGATCGGCTCAGGCTTGGAGGGCTGAAGGGCCTGTTCCTGGGCTGTAAATTTTCTTTGTGCTTTGTTTTTTTGATACAAGCACTTAATAGAAAATGCCATTGAAACAGATAGATGTTTGACAAATGGCACATGTATGATGGGGGGTTGAAGGGCTTTTTAACTCCATGATTCCATCAGACTAGAGACCTGATAAGAGCAAAGCACAGGTTGCATTCCAATGAACATAAATCTGGGCTAGAACTCCAAAAACACAAACCCAAGTTGGAGTTCCGATAAGTGCAAACCCAGGCTGGAGCTCCAATAAACACAAAGCCAGTCGATTCACTTTCCTTTCCATTTGATTGCTGATAGTTTCAGCAACCATTTTCCCACTGGAGGTGAGAAGTCACAGAAATTTAATCAACGCATTCAAGACATCATGGAACAGAGATCAAAGTCCCCGGGGTAAAACCAGTGCCCAAATTCAGAGACTCTGGGGATTAATGCCCTGCAGATGCCTTTGACAGAAACTCGGAGCACAATAAATTCACCTTCCACTAAATGGGAAAAAGCTACTTCCCAGAAATAATGTACAAAAATCTGCAGCAGGGGAATAGCCTATGTCTGCACCCTGCCCCCGCATTCTTAGTTTTAAACTGGATGCTCACATACAGACATCTAAATTGCTAGTTACGAAAAAAAGTACAAGAACGAATACCAAGCTTCAACATTCCCACAATCCAGGCTGCAATAACGTGAACTGTAATCAGCATTTGTGGCATCGGGCTTGAAAATGACATCAACCAGAGCTGCAGCAGATCCAGCATCAAGAGTTAGGGGAACTCTTTCCCCACAGTAACCCAACAGACTGTCACAACTCCCAACCATCCACACTGCCTTCCTGCAGGGCCAAACCATCTTCCCTCATTGGACAATGGTACAGACTGCGACTGCAATTAAGCCCTTTATCCATGAAGCCATCACCCCATGGGTCGTGGTAAGCTGTCTTGAGTGCAGGCAGGTGGCTTACTTCCATCTCAGAGTATAACTAACACTGAACTACCCTGCTGTATGTCTGAACTCTCACCTAAATCAGATGATGCAAAGACAACACAGTCCTTCCAATATAAACAGGCATTTTCCTAGCTACCCTCAACTATGAGGAAGGGTCACTTGACCCAAAACATTAACTCTGATTTTTCTCCACAGATGCTGCCAGACCTTTTCCAGCAAGGTCTGTTCCTGTTTTTATATTCTTTTCCAAATTGGATATCAGTGCATCAAATGGACTTGTATAACAATTTCATGGCTGCCATTGCTGAGATTATTATATTTTAATTCCAGATCCATTCAATTAATAGAACTTAAACTCCCCAGTTTCAGGATTTGAGCTTCACAGCATTAAACCAATAAACCACTCAACCAAAAATAACATTACTGGACCATGGCAGCTACTATACACGTACAAACACTCTAGGGCCAGAGGCACTGAAAACTGTACAAGTCTTAGGGGAATTGACAGGGCAGATGCGGAAAAGTTGTTTCCCCTTTTTGGGAGAGTCTAGGACAAAATAAGGAGTCACTCATTGAAGACAGAGATGAGGAAGAATCTCTTCTCTCAGAGAATCGTTACCGCAGAGGGAAGTTGAGCTGGGTTATTAAGTATATTCAAAACTCAGTTAGACAAATGTTTAATTAGTAAGGGAATTAAGGGATTTAAGGAAAGGCTGGAAGATGGATTATCAGATTCGCGACTGATTTTATTGAATGGTGAAACAGACTTGATGGGCTGAATGGCCTCTGTCTGTACCTACATCTTAAGGTTACAGCAACTGAAAACTGTGCAGGTACAAACATTGTAGGACAATTTGCACCGAAAACTGTACAGATAGAAATACTCCAGGGTCGCAGGCATACAAATTATACAGGCACAAACATGCTAGGGTCATAGCACTAAAGCCTGCATTGGTACAATCACACTTAGACCATTTACACTGAAAACTGTAAAGGAACAAACACGTCAGGAACACATTCAGATAATAATAGAGCAAAAGAATTCAGCTAAAACCACTCTTGCATAAAGCAGCAATGAGGTCTAGACACAAGTGGTCCTAGTGAGACCAACTGAATTTCAGGGAGTACATTTGAGGAGCAGAGAAAGGAGGAGTCTGTGCCTTATTTCAATTCTCAAATCGGTTTACACTCCTCTACTCCAATTCTTTAATACCCCTGCCCAACCAAACATACTCACCTCAATCTTGGAAGTTCCAACTGACCCTAAGTATCACTAAATGAAAAAAAAACTAAAGATGCTAGAAACCAGAAACAGCTGAAAAAGCTCAGCAGGTCTGGCAGCATCTGTGGAGAGAAATCAGAGTTAACGTTTCAGGTCCAGTGACCATTCTTCAGAATCTTTAGTCCTGAAGGTCACTGGACCCAAACCGTTAACTCTGCTTTCTCTCCACAGATGCTGCCAGACCCGCTGAGATTTTCCAGGAATTTCTGTTTTTGGACTCTGAAATACAACTAAATGATCTAACCCATTAAATCCCTTATTCATCAGCAACACCTTGATTAGATCACCCTTTAAAGAAAAAAAGCCAAGCCTGTGCAACTTCACCATTCAATCTTTTAAATGCTGATTGTATCCAGATGAATCTCCGCTGCACTCCTTCATAGTCAATCACTCTTTGCAAGATTTGGTGTCTAAACTGAGCTTAGGGATTGGATTGCTTAGCTGGCTGCATGAAGGGCTTTTGCCCGAAACATCAATTTTCCTGCTCCTCAGATGCTGCCTGACCTGCTGTGCTTTTCCAGCACCACTTTAATCTAGACTCTGGTTTCCAGGATCTGCAGTCCTTGTTTTTACCTGGCTGGTTTGTGATGCAGAGTAATACCAACAGCGCAAGTTCAATTCCTGTACCAGCTGAGGTTACTGTGACAGACTCTCCTTCTCAACCTCTCCTCCGGCCTGAGACGGGGATCTCAGGTTAAACCACTATCAGTGTCTTCTTTCTGATGAGACAGCTGCCCTACGGTCCAGTGGTACTATGGCGACTTCATCTCTTGAACTGAGCACATTTATTTTACATGGGGTCTCAGCTAAGCTATATACAACTGAAGCATCATATCCATTGCCTTGCATTCCAGCCCCTTGAAGTAAAGGCCAACATCCCATTTGCTTTCCTGATTATATTTCATAACTGCTTGCTAGTTCATGGTGATGTATTGAACATATATAGAACATAAAAAAGTACAGCACAGAACAGGCCCTTCGGCCCACTATGTTGTGCCACAGATTATTCCTAATGTAAAATAAAATAACCTAACCTACGCACCCCACAATTCACTGCTATCCATGTTCATGTCGAGCAATCACTTAAATGTCTCTACTGACTCTGCTTCCACCACCACCACTGGTAACGCATTCCATGCATTCACAACTCTTTGCATAAAGAACCTTCCTCTGACGTCTCCTCTATACCTTCCTCCTAATATCTTGAAACTATGAACCCTCATGCCAGTCAATCCTGCCCTGGCTATTGAATCTATCCATGCCTCTCATTATCTTGCACACCTCGATCAGGTCTCCTCTCTTCCTCCTTCTCTCCAGAGAGAAAATTCCAAGCTTAGTCTACCTCTCTTCGTAAGACAAGCCCTCCAGCCCAGGCAGCATCCTGGTAAACCTTCTTTGCACCTCTCCAAAACCTCTGTATCTTTCCTATAGTAGGGCGACCAGAACCGGACACAGTATTCCAAGTGTGGTCGCACCAGGGACTTGTAGAGTTGCAGCAAAACCTCGCGGCTCGATCCCATTGTTAATGAAAGTCAAAACACCATATGCTTTCTGAACAACCCCATCCACTTGGGTGGCAACTTTGAGGGATCTATGTACTTGCACACCCAGATCCCTCTGTTCCTTCACACTGCCAAGAATCCTGTCTTTAATCCTATATTCAGCATTCGAGTTCGACCATCAAAAATGCATCACTTCGCATTTATCCAGGTTGAACTCCATCTGCCATTTCTCAGCCCAGCTCTGCATCCTGTCTATGTCGTGCTGCACCCTGCAATAGCCCTCAATACTATCAAACAGTACCTCCAACCTTTGTGTCATCTGCAAATTTACTAACCCACCCCACAACCTCCTCATCCAAGTCATTTATAAAAACTACAAAGAGCAGAGGCCCAAGAACAGACCCCTGCGGGACCCCACTCAACACTGACCTCCAGGCAGAATACTTTCCATCTACAACCACTTTCTGCCTTCTGTCAGCCAACCAATTCTGAATCCAGATAGCCAAATCTCTCTGTATCCCATACTTCCTGACTTTATGAATGAGCCAACCATGGGGAACCTTATCAAATGCCTTGCTGAAGTCCATATACACCACATCGATTGCTCGACCTTAGTCAACCTGTCTTGTCACCTCCTCAAAGAACTCAATAAGATTTGTGAGGCAGTACCTGCCCCTCACAAAGCCATGCTGACTGCGTTTAATCACACTATGCTTTTCCAAAAAGTCATAAATCCTATCTCTTAGAATTCTTTCCAAACCTTGCTGACCACAGACGTAAGACTGACTAGTCTGTAATTGCCAAGGATTTCTCTATTCCCCTTCTTGAAAAGGGGAACTGCATTCGCCTCCTTCCAATCCTCTAGTACAACTCCCATGGAGAGTGAGGAGGCAAAGATTTTCACCAGTGGCTTAGCAACCTCCTTTCTCGCTTCCCAGAGCAGCCTGGGATAAATCCGGTCTGGCCCTGGTGACTTGTCAATCTTAATGTTTGCCAAAATTTCCAGCACATAAACCTCATCAATCTTACCTGGTCAAGCCTGTTTCCCAGCTCCTCAAAGTTTTCATTCATAACAAGGTCCTTTTCCTTAGTGAAAACTGAAGCAAAATATTAGGGCTTCCCCTATCTGCTCAGACTCCACGCACAGGTTCCCTATGCCATCCATGACTAGCCATACCTTCTCCTTGATTATTCTCTTATGCCCCACGTATGAGTAAAATGCCTTTGGGTTCTCCCTAATCCTTCCTGCTAAGCCTTTTGCATGCCCCCTCCTGGCTTTCCTCAGTCCATTTCTGAGCTCCTTTCTAGCTAGCCTGTAATCCTCTAAAACTGTGCTAGATCCTTGCTTCCTACACCTTACGTAAGCTGCCTTCTTCCTTTTGACGAGAAGCTCCTCTGTTCTCGTCATCCAAGGTTCCTTAATCTTACCCCTTCTTACCTGTCTTAGAGGAACAAATTTGTGCATCACTCGCAACAACTGCTCCTTAAACAGTCTCCACATGCACCATAGAAAGGGCACAACAGACATTGCCCCCAATCTGTACTTCCCAACTCCTGTCTGATAGCATCATAATTTCCTTTTCCCCAATTAAATATCTTCCCTCGGTAACTGCTCCTTTCCCTCTCCAAGGCTATGGTAAATGTGAGGCAGTTGTGATCTCTGTCACAAAAGTGTTCTCCCACCACGAGATCGGACACCTGTCCTGGCTCGTTGCCGAGCACCAAATCCAAAATGGCCTCTCCCCTCATTGCTCTGTCTACTTACTGAGTAAGGAAACCCTCCTGAACACACCCGTCAAAAACAGCTCCGTCCAAACCACCTGCACTTAGGAGGTTCCAGTCGATATTGGGAAAATTGAAATCACCCATAACAACCACCCTGCTGCAACTGCATTTTTCCGAAATCTGCCAGCCTATCAGTTCTTCAATCTCCCTACTGCTATTAGGTGGTCTGCAGAAAACCCCCAATACGATGGTTGTTCCCTTGCTGTTCCTAACTTCCACCTGACTGACTGACTCAGTAGACAAACCAGCCTCAACAATCTTCGTTTCTGTAGCTGTGATGCACTCTCTGATTAGCAATGCTACACCCCCTCCTCTTTTTCCACCCTCCTTGTTCTTTTTAAACGTTCTAAACACTGGAACATCTAGCAATTATTCCTGCCTCTGTGAAACCCACGTCTCCGTTATGGCCACAATGTCATAGTCCCAAGTCTTATTTCTGACACTCCTAGCGTTAAAGCAGACACACTTGTTCGATCACATGAATAAACTTCCCAATAGATTCAATTCCTCCTGTCACTTCCCCATATCTAACTACCCCCCTCTTAGATATGTAGCTCTGGTTCCCACCCCCCTGCCAAACTAGTTTAAATCCTGCCAAACCACATGAGCAAATCTCCCACCCAGTTTGTGTGCAACTCCTCAGTTTCTGTTGTTCAGCGTGTATTCTCCCCATTCAGCAAATAGTCAGATTTCTTTCCGATACAATGTGGGTAGCCCGATTTTGAATCGTATCAAATTGAATTAGCTTTGTCATGTGCACCCGAATGAGTGCAGTGAAAAGTTTGCAACGTCACTGCCAATAATGCCATCTTGGATATGAACGTTCTTATTTCTTCATCCAAAGTGATGAATGACAGACTCAGAACAAATCCCTGGACAAAATAATGTCACGTCCTAGCAATTCAAGAATGTGCTCGGAATGTCTCTGGCTGGGCCGGCATTTATTGTCCATCTCTAGCTGTCCTTAAGAAGGTGGCAATGAGCTGCCATCTTTGGCTGCTACAATCCATATGGTGAAGATATACACACAATGCAGTTAGAAAGGAACTTTGGCCAGGACTTTGACTCAGCGACACTGAAGGATCAGCAATTTGGTTCAAAGCCAGTCAGGTATGACTCCAACCAGCAGACAGACTTCACCGGATTCCTATGGACTATGGAATTGCTTGGGTCACAATTGGTCAAATGTGACCCTGACGTCAAGGGCAGTCATTCGCATCTCACCTCGAGAATTCGGCTCTTTTGTCCATGTTTATACTAAGGTTGTAATGAGGTCAGAATCCGGGAACCAAAACTGAACATCATACAGCAAGTTATGGCTGAGTAAGTGCCGCGTTATAGCACATTCTATCACTTTACTAATAATCAAGAGTAGATTGATTTGACAGTAATTGGTCAGGTTGTATTTCTCCTGCTTTTTGTGCACAGGACACACTTGGGCGGTTTTCCGCATTCCCAATAGTCGCCATGTTGTAGCAGTACTGGAACATCTTGGATAAGGGTGTAATGTTAAAAGATTACATTGGAATATATCTCTGGACATTAATGTAATATTAAAGGGTTAAACTGCATTGTCTGAACATTCTGCAAGTGGGTCATCCACATATAGGAATGTGGATGACTCCAACTCCATTGAGACAAAACTGGGTAATCCAAGATAGAGGATAGGAAAAGTTTCTGGCTGTAATAGGTGCTCCCATTTCCCTGCAGTTGGCCCAGATCCTTCTAAACATGTCCCATCCATGTATTTGTTCAAATGCCTTTTAAATGTTGTTAATGTACCGGTTCAACCACTTCTGCTGATGGCTCATTCCATATGCGCACCATCCATTTGTAAAAATCTTGCTCAAATTCCCTTTTACTCTTTCCCTTCAAACCTTAAACTGATACTCTCTGGTCCATGATTCTCCAACTCTGGGGAAAGGACTGAGTGCATTCACCCTCTCCATGCCTCTCATTATCTTATGCACCTCTATAAGATTCCCCCCTCAGTCTTCTACGTTCGACCTCGCCAACCTTCCTGGTCATTTCTTCAAAGAACTCCAACGAATTGGTGAGGCATGATCTTCCATGCACAAAGCTATGCTGACTATTCCTAATCCTCCTACTGCCCCCTTGACCAGGACCCCACCCCCCACCACCAAACCACCATCTCCCAGACTGTCCATAACCTCATCACCTCAGGGGATCTCCCATCCACCGCCTCCAACCTCATAGTCCCACAACCTCGCACCTCCCGCTTCTACCTCCTGCCCAAAATCCACAAACCTGACTGCCCCGGCCGACCCATTGTCTCAGCCTGCTCCTGCCCAACCGAACTCATCTCTGCATACCTCGACACGGTCCTGTCCCCCTTAGTCCAAGAACTCCCCACCTACGTTCGGGACACCACCCACGCCCTCCACCTGCTCCATGATTTTCGCTTCCCCGGTCCCCAATGCCTTATTTTCACCATGGACATCCAGTCCCTGTACACCTCCATCCCCCATCATGAAGGACTCAAAGCCCTCCGCTTCTTTCTTTCCCGCCGTACCAACCAGTACCCTTCCACTGACACCCTCCTTCGACTGAGTGAACTGGTCCTCACCCTGAATAACTTCTCCTTCCAATCCTCCCACTTCCTCCAAATGAAAGGAGTAGCCATGGGCACCCGCATGGGCCCCAGCTATGCCTGCCTCTTCGTAGGATATGTGGAACAATCCATCTTCCGCAACTACACTGGCCCCACCCCCCACCTTTTCCTCCGCTACATCGATGACTGTATCGGCGCCGCCTCGTGCTCCCACGAGGAAGTTGAACAGTTCATCCACTTCACCAACAGCTTCCACCCCGACCTCAAATTCACCTGGACAGTCTCAGATTCCTCCCTCCCCTTCCTCGACCTTTCTATTTCCATCTCAGGCGACCGAATCAACACGGACATCTACTACAAACCGACCGACTCCCACAGCTACCTGGACTACACCTCCTCCCATCCTGCCCCCTGTAAAAACGCCATCCCATTCTCCCAATTCCTTCGACTCCGCCGCATCTGCTCCCAGGAGGACCAGTTCCAAAAACGCACATCCCAGATGGCCTCCTTCTTCAAGGACCGCAATTTCCCCCCGACGTGGTCGACGATGCCCTCCACCGCATCTCTTCCACTTCCCGCTCCTCCGCCCTTGAACCCCGTCCCTCCAACCGCCACCAGGACAGAACCCCACTGGTCCTCACCTACCACCCCACCAACCTCCATGTACAGTGTATCATCCGCCGTCATTTCCGCTACCTCCAAACGGACCCCACCACCAAGGATATATTTCCCTCCCCTCCCCTATCAGCATTCCGTAAAGACCACTCCCTCCGTGGCTCCCTCGTCAGATCCACACCCCCCACCAACCCAACCTCCACTCCCGGCACCTTCCCCTGCAACCGCAGGAGGTGCAAGACTTGCGCCCACACCTCCCCTCTCACCTCCCTCCAAGGCCCCAAGGAAACTTCCATATCCGCCACAGATTCACCTGTACCTCCACACATATCATCTATTGCATCCTCTGCACCCGATGTGGCCTCCTCTATATTGGGGAGACAGGCCGGCTACTTGCGGAGCGTTTCAGAGAACACCTCTGGGACACCCGGACCAACCAACCCAAACACCCTGTAGCTCAACATTTCAATTCCCCCTCCCACTCCACCAAGGATATGCAGGTCTTTGGACTCCTCCATCGTCAGACCACAACAAAACGACGGTTGGAGGAAGAACGCCTCATCTTCCGATAAGGAACCCTCCAACCACAAGGGATGAACTCGGATTTCACCAGTTTCCTCATTTCCCCTCCCCCCACCCTGTCTCAGTCAAATCCATCAAATTCAGCACCGCCTTCCTAACCGGAGATCTTCTTCCCGACCTCTCCGCCCCCACCCCAGTCTGACCTATCACCCTCACCTTGACCTCTTTCCACCTATCACATTTCCGACGCCCCTCTCCCAAGTCCCTCCTCCCTACCTTTTATCTTAGCCTGCTGGACAAACTTTCCCCATTCCTGAAGAAGGGCTGCCTGACCTGCTGCGCTTTTCCAGCAACACATTTCCAGCTATTCCTAATCAAACCCTATCTTTCCAAATGCATGTATATTTTATCTCAATCTTCTCAAGTAACTTACCTATCACAGATGTTAGGCTTACCAGTCTACAGTTCCCAGACTTTTCTTTGCAGCCCTTCTTGAATAAGGGCACAACACTCGCTAGCCTCCAGTCTTCCGGGACCCCGCCCATGGCTAAGGATGATGCAAAAATAGCAGCCAGGGCCCCTTCAATTTCTTCTCGGTCTCTTGGATAGTACCAGGAGGTTTATCCATTTTCCAGGTCAGGACGAGGACATTTATCCACCTTCATACATTCTAATACATCCAACACCTCCCCTACTGTGATCGGACTATCTCCAAGACATGACCACTAACGTCCCCAAGTTTCCAAGTCTTCATGTCTTTCTCCACGATAAACACAGAGGAAAAATATTAATTGAGGGCCCTGCTCATCTCTTGCGGTTCTATACATAAACGTCTCCTGAATTCCTTCTTCAGTGAACTCCTGTATTTCATATACTTCCAGGAATACCCTTGATCCCACCGGCCTGTACCTGAGCCCTACCTCTCTCTCTTTTTCTGGTTAAAGCTTCAATAATCTTGTCATCCAGGGTTCCCTATTCCTGTCAACCTTGCCTTTCACCCTCACTGGTGCTGAGGACCTTCCCAGGAGGATGAAATGGGTCATCTTGTGTCTGAGGATTCTTGCAAATGTTTTAATCTTTTTCTTTTGCACTGATGTGCAAGAAACTCCCATAGTTGAGGGGTAACTGGGAAACCTCCTCTTCACGTTAGTTGTATACTTGATCCCCAATCACAGCTAGATGTTGCAAGACTGCAGAGCTTAGACTTCATCTGCTAGTTGTGGGATTGATTAACACTGACTTGTTCCAGGTGATAGTTTTAGAACTTCATCAGGTTTGAGTCATTTATAGGTACTGTGCCCAGCTGGCATTCCCAACTGCAATTCTCACGAACGGTGTGGTTGATTCCCAGGTGAGAAGGCAGTGGTAGAGTAGGGTATGTCATGCTCTGAGGTAACAGATTGTAGCTGAATACAATTCTGCTGCTGTTGCTGATGGCCAACATTACCTCATGGATACCCAGCTTTAAATTGCTTAATCTGTGTGATGTCTGTCCTATTTGGCATGATAGTGCTACACAAAATAATGGAAGGCTTCCTCAAATGGTAGGTGGGACTTTGTCTCCAGGGGACTGAGAGATAGTATTGGGGCGAATGACAGTCATGGACAGACGTGCCTGTGACAGACAGATTGGTGAAGCAAAGGTCCAGCATGTTTATCCCACATTTGGTTTCCTCACCACCTACCACAGACTCAGACGTCCTTTAAGACTCTACCAGCTCAGTCAGTAGTGGTGCCACATTGAAGTCTGGTGAACAGGACATAACTAGGGATGATGATGATGGTGTCTGAGACATTGTCTGCAAGGTATGATCCAGTGAGCTCGATTATGTCAGACCGTTGTTTGACTTGTCTGTGAAACAGTTCTCAAATTTTGGCATAAGCCTTGGATGTTAATAAAGATTACTCTGCAGAGTTCATCAGAGCGCCATGCCTTTGCTGTTTCTGGTGACGAGGCCGATACAGTGCAGTCCATCTGGTTTTAGTAATACTAAGTCTCTTCTTGCCATTTCTAATCTTGGCATCAAAAGGGACAAGTCAGATTTACAGATGCAGTTCAGAAGGCCACACTTCACTTCCCTTCCCCTCCTACCACTCCCACCCTCCACCCCTCCCAACTCCCTTCTGCTTCCTGCTCCCATCCACCACACCCTTCCTCATCCTGCTCGCTTTTCTTTTGCCCACTCCCTCTGGTTCTGTTTCTCCAGGACTCACTCCCCACCCCGAGGCCAATATTCCTGGCGTGACTGCACTCTCCAGCACTGTCACTTGTGCTCTCCTCCGATTGCACAGTCTGTTGCTGGAACTGAGGCTGACATTACTGTTTAGCTGATCTTGGAACAGTTTCAGCTGTAGATGATCAATTGATCACAGCTCGCTCCCACACACAAAACCACACAAACTATTTCAATTAAAATCCCCACTAATCTCAGCTATCCTAAGGTTCTGTGATCTGGCTAGATCCTGTCAAACTGGACTCTGTACCTGGGCAATGATCAGGCACTATAATGGCCAAGAAATAATCCTTCATGATTCCAACAGGAGAGCCGACTGCTGATTCATTCCAGAGCTGCTCACTGGAGCTCTTGCAGATTGGCCTACAGTGATCCCGCCCCCAATCCCGGCTCCACCTTCAATAAGACCTCAACATTTCACTAATGCATCAAGCATCTACCTCATCCCTCCCAGGCAGAAGCAGGCAAAACCTGAGGGCTGCCCATTCCTAGCCCCAAGGATATGGCACTCCCTCTCCCAGAGGGAGGGCAACAAGACAACAGTGAGATTAGGAAGGTGACCATTGGAGATCGAGAAATGACAGTGAATATTTAGTGCTGGGAGGGCTCAGGCAAGAAATCTAGAAGCAGAATCAAAGAAAATAGAAGCTTTGGGAGGCTATTCAGCCCTTCAAGCCTCATCCAACTCAGTACCCTATTCCCACTTTCTCACTGTACTCTTTGAACCCTTTAGCTGTAAGAACACATCTAACTCCTTCTGACCACCTGATGAAGGAGCAGCACTCTGAAAGCTAGTGCTTCCAAATAAACATGTTGGTCTATAACCTGGTGCTGTGCGATCTTTGTACACCCCAGTCCAACACCGACACCTCCAAATCATAACTCCTTCTTGACCTCAACCATGTTCTATGGCAGAGAATCCCACCGGCTCACCACTTGCTGGGTGAAAACATTTCTCTTCATCTTGGTCCTAAATGGCCTACCTCATATTGTTAGACTGCAAACCCTGGTTCTGGAGTTCCAAGACATTGGGACCATCCTTCCTGCAGTTACCCTGTCCAGCCCTGTTAGAATTTTACATGTTTTTATGAGAATTCCCCTACCTCATTCTTCTAAACCCCAGTGAACATAGTCCTAACTGATTCAGTCTCTCTTCATATGAAAGCCCTGATTCCTGGAATGGCAGTTTGGTAACCAACCATTGCAAGCCCTCCATAGCCAGAAGAATCTTTCCTCAGATACGAATACCAGGTCATTTTATCTCAAGTTAAATAGGAAGGAAATTGAGACAAATGAGAACACTCTAAAGAGAGTTATAAACTGAATAACACCAGGTTATAGTCCAAGAGGTTTATTTGGAAGCACTAGCTTTCTGAGCGCTGCTCCTTCATCAGGTGGTTGAAAGCTATTGCTATAACCTAGTGTTGTGCGGTTTTTAACTTTGTCCACTCCAGTCCAACACCAGTACTTCCAAGATACTCTAAAGATAGGCATGTTCAGACAAACTGATCAAATGGGGATGGGGGGCAGGTGGGGAGCAAGATTTGGTGATATATATTAAAAGCAACAGACTAACAGATGCAAGGAGATGTGAAGTACAGGCTGTATTGTAAGGGTCAATGCCTGGAACGGTCATGAGTGAATGCTTCAATCAGTTTCAGTATCCTGGAATTGGTAACAAGTGAAGCCAGGAGTGGTTAAGGGAACAAATTGCGACAAAGTGTATTCAGCACATCGAGACTCTCATAAAGCAGAAGGGCGACATTGTGCTGTGACTGGAAGGGGCTCCAATGCAGCCGAAACTCGCTCACTTGCTCAGTATTGACCACCTTTCTCTTTCTCTCCCCCACACAGCCTGCAATTATGACTCATTAATGCCAGGGTTGCATTGCCCAGAAATATTGTGTTGACCTTCCAAGAAACCTGCTGGGCTCAGCTGATCAACTGAAATCACAGGAACGGAATCACGGCAGAAGCCTACACTGTACAGCAATTCATTCCTGCTTTTACTTTAGCTGCATCTTAGAATCATACAGTACAGAACAGGCTCTTCAGCCCATCGAGACTGCACAGCCAAAAAGTACAAACTACCTACACTCGGCCTCATGCATGAGGCCAACAGCCTTGAATGTTATTACACTTCAAGTGTTCATTCAAGTACTTTTAAAAGGTTCAGGTTACCCAACAACTACCCTCCCAGGCAGTGCATTCCCGACTCCAACTACCCTGGAGGTGAAAAAGAATTTCCCCAAGACCCCTCTAAACCACCGCCCTTCATGATAAAAGTGCACTCCTTGTTACTGACCCTTCGACTAAGAGAAACAGCAGCTTTCTATCCATGCTCACCAGGCCTCTCTTCTCTGCTCCAAAAGAAAACAACCTGAACTTATTCAGCTCTCTTCATAGCTAACCTGCTCCATCCCAGGCAGCATCCTGGTGAATCTCCTCTGCGCCCCCTCCAGTGCAATCACATCCTATTATGTGGAGACCAGACTGCCACACAGTAGTCCAGCTGGGGCCTCCCCAAAGTTCTGCACAGCTCCAACATCACCTCCTAGCTCTGACTGATAAAGTCAAGTGTCCCATATGCCTGAACTACCTATTAACCTGCCCTGCCACCTTCAGGGATCTGTGGAGAAGCACACTAAGATCACTCTGTTCCTTTGAGCTTCCCAGGATCCTGCCATTCACTGAGTACAGAGGAATCTCAATTATCCAAATGCCAATTATCCGAAAATTGGATTACCCGAAGGATAGAAACATTACATCAAAGACGTATTTCCAACAGAGGTAGTGTCTTTTGTTTACAGCGATTAACAGGCACCCTCTTCAAACGACTGACCTTTCGCCCTCTCTCTCGCCCCACATTTTCCCTGGAGTTCTACAGAGGGATGTACCCTAACCGCACCACCCCCCTCCTCCCCAGATAATGCGACCAACATTGCCCTGTACAGGGTAGAGGTGGAACCTGTCAAAGAATTGCAGTAAAGGTTGTGTGCACGCGGCTGTCGTGTGCACGCGAACGTGGCTGTATGTGTGCTGCTGCAGTCCCCTGAACGGGGAGCAGACTTTAAAACTCTGAGCCCCAGAGGAAAGGCATTTAATCAATTAACCGAATAATCGATTATCTGAACAAAACAGTCCCCGCCCATCTCGTTCAGATAATCGAGGTTCCCCTGTACCTCACACTTATCAGGGTTACCGATCAGTCTATCTGACCAATCCAATTGCATCCTCCTGTAACTTAAGACCTTCCTCCTGTAACTTAAGACCTTCCTCCTGTCAACCATGCCACCAAAATTAATGCCTTCCACAAACGCATCATCTATCCACATTCTCATCGACATCATTTATGAAAATCACAAACAGCACCAATCCCCGATGAATGCAAATGGACACCACAAACCTTGCCCCACAAACAGCCATCTCCCACCATCGTCTGTTTCTGCCACTTGCTAAACTGTTAATTAAATACCTCACTCCATCACCCACCCACCATGCAGGAGGGCTGAACACCCAAATTTCTTATTACCTCTCACCCATTGCCTCACAGGACAGGTGCCTGTTGGGGGTTAGATACACAGTAATGTTCCCTCTATTCCTTTAAACTAAAAGTAAAGCTTTCTCTACATCATCCCCATCAAACACATCCAGAACACCAACAGCAAGGGGTTAAATACAGCATAGAGCTTCTTCTACTCTTTTATACTGAAAGTTAAGTTTCTTCTACTCTTTTAAATTCAAAATAAAGGTTTCTCGATACTGTCCCCAGCAAACACTCCCGGGACAGTTACAGCACAGGGTTATTTACAGTATAAAGCTCCCACAACACTGTCTCCATCAAACGCTCCCAAGACAGGTGTGTATGCATTGAAGGGAGTGTAATGAGAATTGATTCAAGTTGGGACTGCTCTCTCTCTGAAGAGAAGGTGACCGAGTGGAGATCTGATTAAGGTTTTAAAATCATTAAATGGGCTGGATAGCATAGATAGGGAGAAGATGTTTCCACTTGTTAAAGAAACTAGAATGAGAGGGGCATAGATTTGAAGTGATGTGCATATGAAGCAAGTGATGTGAAAAAAAATGCTTTTTCACACAGTTTGTTCGGAGTATGGAGTGCACAGCCTGGAAATATGGTGAGAGCAAGTTCAATTAATTCATACAAGAGGTTTTTCTAATAGTCATGGTGCAAGAATATGGGGATAACCCAGGAGATTAGCACAAATGGACCTGGTACAGCCACACTGAGTCGAATGGCCTCCTTCTACAGTATATTATAACAATTCTGTTACCTTGTAGTGCAGCTTTGGGTGACACAGAGTAAGGTTCCCTCTAGCTGTACAGCTAATCAAAGATAAATCTTGTTTGAGTTCAGTGGGGGGTGTGGGGTGAACATAAACTGATAGCGATAGAGCTGAATGAGCAGAAACTTTTGAAATAGGCCTGGATAAACAATGTTTAGACTGGACTATAGACCAAGAATGTTATCAGACGGATAACGGGAACAAACAGTGTTAATCTCTCTAGATCTGTCAGGAACACAGGCTCCTGGCTTGTTGTCTGATCACCCCATGAATTAAACAGAAATATATTTCAGAAATGGAACGAGAACATGCACTGTTTAGGGCGTGTCCAGCACACAGAGCAAGGCATTTACCAAGGTGTCAGCTATCTACACAGAATGGGTCATTTCTCCATGGCCCTCCCTCCACAATGCAAGCCGGACAGCCTTGCTGCTTTATGAATCTGGCATAAGAGGTGATAGTAAAACTGAGACATTGTTATAAAAGTCCATCTGCTTTAATAATGCCCTTTGGGGAAGGAAATCTAATCTTATTGAAAGAAAGGACATGTTCCTAAAACTTTTATCAATCATTCGTCAGGACAAATGCCAAACAATCACACAAATTATACTACAGGAGAAAAGGGTGCTGATTGGTTGACAACTTGATTGTTAAGTTCTTGGGCCACCTAGAACTAATCAGCTGTCCTTGCGTATCATGGCTATAGGAGGCAAAGGAAGGAACTAGAGGGGCTCTGATGCAAAATTCTAATTTCTCTCTGGCCACAGGACTGGAGAATAGACACTGAGGTCTCATTTTTCAAGAAGGGTGGTACAATCACCAGGGAATTTCAGACCAGTGAATCATAAATAAGGGTAAGGAAACTGTTGGGTGAACATTCTGAAGAGTAGAATTAATCTCCACTTGGAGAGGTTTAGAAGCATAGAAAATAGCAGGAGGTGGCCATTTGGCCCTTCAAACCTGCTCCACCATTCATTATGACCATGGCTCATTCTCCAACTCAATAGCTTATTCCCACCCATCCTCCATATCCTTTGATCCCTTTAGACCCAAGTACTATATCAAATTCATCTTGGAATTATAACATGTTTTAAGCTTGACTGCTTTTAAGGGTAGCAAATGCCACCAGCTCATCTTCTGGGTGAATTACCTTATCCTCATTTCAGTCCCTAATGCTTTACACCATATTCTGAGACAGTGACCCCTGGTTCAGGACTCCGCTCCTTCTTGCATCTATCCTGGCTAGTCCTGTCAGCATTTTCTAGGTGATTCGGAGATTCCCCCATTATTGCTCTGAACGGCAGGGAATGTAATCCTAAGCAATTCAATCTCTCCTTATACATCAGTTTTGCCATCCTAGCAATCAGTCTGGTAAACTTTTGCTGTAATGTCTCTAAGCAAAGCTGTTTGAGATAGATTCTTAAGACAGGTGTACTAACATCAGCATTCTTGAAGCAGCTAACAGTATCAGCATTAGGCCAAGATCATCCAAAGAGGAGAAAGTGAGGACTGCAGATGCTGGAGATCAGAGCTGAAAATGTGTTGCTGGAAAAGCGCAGCAGGTCAGGCAGCATCCAAGGAACAGGAGAATCGACATTTAGGGCATAAGCCCAAGATCATCCAAAACCCGGTGAAGGTCAAACAAGTGTTTCATATCTCCCAGAAGGCTACCCTCAAGAAGTGCAACATAGATGTCAAAGCATGGGAGATCCTTGTTCAGAAGAAACTGACTTGGAGGAAACTCCTGTGTGAAGGGACACAATCTTCAAGAATACCCAAAGGCAAGATGATGTAGAGAAAAGGAACCAGAGCAAGGAATGCCAACGATCTCAAGGCCAAGGACCAACTCCATCTCCCAGAAACACCTGGCAAACATGCGGTTGAAGCTGCAGTTGCAGGATCAGGCTCATCAGCCACCCCAGGAACCCATGAGCAGTGACTTGGGAATTTCCTAGGTAAACAATCACACTCGTTAACAAGTGATTGCTGACAACGTTAGCAATAACATCCTTTCACATACAAGGAGACCAAAAGCGCGCACAATATTGCAGATGTGGCCTCACCAAGGCCCTGCATAATCACTGCAAGACATTCCTGCTCCTGTACTCGAATCCTCCCACTATGAACACCATACACCATTTATCACCCACCACACCTACAGGTTACTTTCAGTGATTGGTGTATGAGAACACATTGCACATCACCCACTCTCAATTTATAGCCAAATAATAACATTTTCCTATTTTTGCTACAAAAGTGGATAACTTCACATTTATTCACATCATACTGCATCAGTGATGCATTTATCCACTTACCCAGCTTGGCCAACTCTCTCTGAAGCATCTCTGTCTGCCTCACAGCTCACCCTCTCACCCAGCTTTAGGTCATTTGCAAATTTGGAGATATTACATGTAATTCCTTCATCACACTCATTAATATAAATTGCAAACAACTGGAGTCCTAACACTGACCCCTATGGTATCCCATTAGTCACAACCTAGCACTCAGAAAAAGATCCATATGTTTCTACTCTTTGTTTCCAATCATCAATCAATCAATCTCAATACATTTACCCCCCAATACCGTGAGCTTTAATTTGACACATTAATCTCTTATGTGGATCTTTATCAAAAGCCTTCTCAATGTCCAAATATACTACACTCACTGGCTATCCCTCATTAGCCATACTAGTTACATCCCTGAAGAATTCCACTAGATTTGTCAAACATGATTTCCCTTTCGCAAATCCAAGTTAACTCTGTCCAATCCTGTCACTGTTTTCCAAGTGCTCTGCAATTAAATCATTTGTAACAGACTCAAGCATTTTTCCCACAATTGCTCTCAGGCTAATTGGTCTATAATTGCCAGTTATCTCTTTACTTCCTTTTTTAAAACTGTGGTTAAATGAGCTACCCTCCAATCTGTGAGAACTGTTCCAAAATCGATTGAACCTTGGAAGATGGCCACCAGTGCACCCACATTGCTTAAGTACTCTGGGATGTATATTATCATCAGGCTGTGGGGATTTATCGGCCTTCAATCACATCAATTTCCCCAACACCATTTTCCTCCTAATACCGATTTCCTTCAGTTTCTCCCTCTCATTAACCCGGTGTTCCCCAACATTTCCACATGTTGTTTGTGAATGCAGAACCAAAGGGCGTTTTTAGTTGGTTAGCCATTACCTCGTCTCCCATTATAAATTATTCTGTTTCCTTTTGTAAGGGACTTAGAACATAGAACATAGAAGAATACAGCGCAGTACAGGCCCTTCGGCCCTCGATGTTGCGCCGATCCAAGCCCACCTAACCTACACTAGCCCACTATCCTCCATATACCTATCCAATATATTTGGGTTTAGCAATCTTTTTTTCTTCACATACTCATGAAAAATTTTAGTCAGTTTTTATGTTCCCCGCAAACTTATTGTTACACTATTTCCTTTTCTTAATCAATCCCTTTTGTCTTCCTTTGCTGAATTCTAAACTGCCCCACTTCTCCTGTCTACTGTTTTTTCAGGTGAATCTGTATGCCTCTTCCTTGGATCTACATTAACTCTAATTTCCCACTGAAGCCATGGTTTTAGCCAACTTTCCCTTTCCACCAGACCGGAATGAACAATTGTTGCAGTTCCCACATGCGCTCTTTCAACATTTGCTATTCTTTTTCCACCATCATCCGTTTAAGTACAGTTTTGTCAGGGGGAGGGCAATCCTAACAAATTTAAATCACATTTTAGAGAAGGTTAATGGGTGTGTAGATGGGGCCAGTGCAATTGATGTAGTTGGCAAAACCTTTCCTTCTGTGGGAAACAGAGGAGGTAAAGGCACATGGAATTCAGGGCAACTTGGTAAGTTACATCCCAAATTGGCTTAGTAGTGGGAGACAGGGTGATGAGAAAAGAGTTTTAAAGAGATTTCTTTAAGAGATCAGGAGCTGGTATCCAGAGGTATATCACAGGGATCAGTGCTGGGTCCAAAAGGATACAAAAGAAAATGTGGAGATGACGACAATAGGTTTGCACATTACATGAAGATTTGCCTCATGGTTAACAGTGAGGAAGGTGGTTTTGGATTATAGGAAAATATAGACAAGTTGGTCCGATGGGCAGATCAGTGGCAGATGGAATTTAACCCGGAGATGTGTGAGATGATGCATTTTGGAAAAAGGAACAAGATATGGAAGTACTCAACGTATGGCAGGACACCATGAAGAAGAGAGATCTTGGGATGTTTGTCCACATATCCCAGAATTTGCAGGACAGGTTCATAGAATCCCTACACCGTAGTTCACCTTGCTTATACATCTTTGGACTGTGGGAAGAAACTGGAGCACCGGGTGGAAACCCACGCAGACGCAGGGAGATGTGCAAACTCCACACAGTCACCCATGATTGGAACTGAACCCAGGTCCCTGGCATTGTGAGGCAGCATTGCTAACCACTAAGCCACTGTGCCACTCATTCTTAACTAGGTTAATCGGGTGGTTAAAAAGGCATACAGGATACTTGCCCATAGCAGTCATGGCATAGAATATAACAGCAGGGAAGTTAATGTTGGAGCTGAACAGGATTTTGGTTAAGCCACAGCTTGAGTGCTATGTATAGTATTGGTTAGTGCACTGTGGGAAGGATGGGTCTGGACTAGAGAGGGTGCAGAGGAGACTCACAAGGATGTTGTCAGGGATGAAGCAATATAGTGAAGCGAGGCTGGATAAGCTTGCATTGTTTTATTTGGAACACTGATGGGACACCTGATGCAGGTGTATAAGAGATTATGAAGTGTTTGGTTATGGTAGACAGGAAGCAACTGTTTCCTTTTAGTTGAAAGGGGGAATAATTTTAAGGTGAAGGGCAGAAGTCTAGGCGGGGATTTGCAGAAAAATGTTTCCATTCAGAGGGTCGTGGGATTCTGGAATGCATGCCTGGGAGGACGGAGAGATGGGAAATTTTACAAGTTTTTAAAAATATACTTGGATGAGCCTTGAAATGTCATAACATTCAAGGTTATGGGGCAAATGCTGGAAAGTGGGAATAACGTAGGTTGGTTTGTGCAGAACCGATAGGCCAAGGGCCCCCTTCAGCACTGTATGATCTATGACTCTACATGAGAATCCTTACCCACAACACTGATCTTTGACTTCACTTTGAAATGGCCAACCTATTGCATCCAACCCAGTGCACTGGTTTCAGAATACAGCCACCTCCAATACCAATCTATAATGTTTGAGCAGCCCAGGCATGTACGCATTGATAGGTATGGTGCGATTGGTAGCCTTATTCACACAGGCAGGGTGGATGCTGAAGGGGTTGTAAATCTGTGGAATTCTCTAAACCAGTGACCAATGGAGATCAATGAACATAGCCAAGACTGAGTTATGTAGAATTTTGAGTGACAAAAATTATTGGGAAAATGGGACTGAGATCACAACAGATCAGCCAAGCTCCTACTGAACGGTGCAACAAGTTTGAAGGGTTCCTATTTCTATAATCTCTCAGCACCATTGTCCCGGGAGTTAAGTTGAAGATAGGTTGGAACATACCTATATCATCAGGGGAACTCCAAGAAGCACTGCCTTGGGAAAGGCTGGTCCAGCTCGAATCCTCGTCACTAGCTGCGGTATTTTTCATTCCAAATAAGAGACACGAGCTTTTCCGATGGTCACTAGGTGCGTCCAATGGGTTGGTCAGTCCGGCCTTTTCATCTTCCACTGGCTGCTCTCCATGTGTCTTGGAGCCTGACCGGATTTCAGAGGGTTGACTTGCTGAATCTGACTCACATGCCTCAAATTCTCCCTGATCCAATTGGATGACCAATGGCTGTCCTTTGTCAGAATTCCCACCACATGCGTTGAGGGAAAGTTCCAGGCCCATGTAGTAACTGAGAAAGCCTTTACTTTGGGAAACAGCCTGGTTCACTGCTTGCTCCTTGTCTGCCGATTCTGGCTGCTCCTTCTTTGCAGAGCTCTCAGTCTCTTCTGTTCTCAAGGTGACGTTCCAATTCTGGTCTTTCCTCTCGTTCTCAGCAGCCTTGCGCATCTGGTTTCGTCCGTCCTTCAGCCACTTGCTGTTGGCAGTCTCATCAGCCAGTCCCATAGCAGTCTGAAGGTCAGTAGAAGCATAAACCTTACGACCTTTAGGTGGTGTCGATCTCTTGATGTCAGCATTAAGCAGCTCGTTGTGTGATGAACGTAGATTGAGAGTCAGTGTCGGGGTTACACAGCTGGTGACATTCACCAGGCCTGTCTGGTTACTGACAGAGCTAGACATAGCGCCTCGATCACCCTGAAATGAAACAGAGCAAATATTCAACAGCAACCAACTACCCGCCACAAAGTTTCACAAGATCGCCATTCAGCCCATCCGGTGGTGGTCAGTTGTCATTCTCATCTATCAAAGTAAATACAGATCCGATTAAATCCAGCTTTTACAAATACAGGTTCAAATAGCAGCTGACAGGAAAGGGGCTCTGACTTGGCTAGGGAGATTGGCCTGATTTTGATCACTTTGACAAAGACTTGTCCTGCCGTCAGCACAAGATTTCAATCAGCAAATTGGGCCATTCATGTGTTTCTTTTTATTCATTATCAGGATGAGTTTGTTGCTGGCTAGCCCAGTATTTGTTACCCATCATTAAATGCCCTTTTGGTATCTGTAGACTCACTGTCAGTTGTGAAGGTGTTGCTGATTGACGGTGCTGTAAAGATAACTGGCTAGTGACACACTGTACTTCAGCTGTCATCCTGAACGGTCACTCAATTCAATTTTCACTGAAGAATTTTGTCTGTTTACAGTAAGGAAGCAGCCAACAATACACACTGCCAATTTACACAGTAAGATACCACAGCCTGCAAGGGAGATGAACATCCACATATTCAACAAAAGGTAATGATTAAAGGAGGAACGTTCATGAGAACATTCTCCACTTTCCCAAAACTCTGGAGGAACATTCTGCATCTACCCACAAGATAGGTGGGCCCAAATTTAAATGTACCCTTTGATTAACAGTACTCCACCAGTGCAGCACTCCATCAGTACATACCATCCAACAGTGCAGCACTCTCAATAATGATCATCTGACAGTGCGGCACTTCCTCAGCACTGACTCTTCAACAGTGCACTGCTCCCTCTGTGGCAATCCCTCAGCACTGTCCCTGTAACATGCAGTTAATGGTAGCATTACGGTAAGGTCACAGAAATAATAATCCAGAGCCCCAGGCTTGCTCTTGGTCAAAATCCTGGAGCTCCTTCCGTAAGGGCATTGTGGGTCTACTTACAGCACGTGGATTACAGCAGTTCAAGGCGGTGGCTCAGCTCCACCTTCTCAAGGGGCAACTAGGGCCAGGCAATAAATGTTGGGCCCAGAGTGACTCCCACATCCCACAAGTGAATAAAAAAAATTCTCAGAGCATACATTCAAATTAAAGATACAGACAGTCTACTTTGAATTCAATTAATAAAAATCAGGAATTTAAATTGCCAGCCAATGATGACAAAGAAATAACTGTCAACTGTCATTAAAATCCTTCTGGTTCACTCATGTTCTTTAGTGATGGAAATCTGTCTTCCTTACCTGGTCTGGCAGCAAACTCTGACACAAAGGAAAGAAGCTAGATGGTCACTCAGTATTGGACGAGGCACTGGAAACAATAACCACAAATGCAGCTCTATCAGTCATGCAAAGTCATCCTTAACAACATCAGGGAGATTACTGAACTGAGAGAACTGTCTCACAGACTAAGAGAAAGTGAGGACAGCAGATGCTGGAGAGTCAGAGTCGAAAAGTGTGGCGCTGGAAAAGCACAGATCAGGCAGCATCTGAGGAGCAGGAGAGTCGACGTTTCAGGCATAAGTCCTTCATCAGGAATGTCTTACAGACTGTCAAGCAATAGCCTACCACAGTCATACTCAAGGAATCATATCTTACAGACAATGCCCCAGACAACATCATCACCTCCCTGGGTATGATCTGTCCCAACTGCACAATGGTTTACAGTGAGGGAGTTGCTCTGGGAGTCCACAATAATGACTCCACATCCCATGAAGTCTCATGACATCAAGTGAAACATGGGTAAGGAAACCGCCTGCCATTTACTACATACCACCAGGTCTTGCCTGACGAATCAGGACCACTCAATACTGCATAACACTCAGAGGAAGCACTGATGGTGGCAAGGGCAGAGAATATTCTGTTTGAAGGATTGTCAGTATCAATCACAAAGACTGGCTTGGCAGCACCACTACTGATTGAGTTAGCTGCTAGACTGAGTCTAGCTGAGGGTACCAAAAATTTGACCTCATCCTTACCAACCAACTGGCTGCTGACGCATCTGTCCATGACAGAATTAGTAAAAGCACAGTCCTTGTGAACACAAAGGCTTGCTTTCACATTGAGAAACCCAGACATCATGTTGTGTGGGCACTATCACTGTGCAAAATGGGACAGATTTCAAACAGATCTAGCAAGTTAAAATTGGGCACCTGCGACGCATCATGGGTCAACAGCAACAGCAAAATTAGTGTTCCATACACAACCTGGAACCCCATGGCCTGGCATATCCCCTATTTTACCACTACCATCAAAACAGGGGATCAACCTGGTTCAATAGAGAGTGCAATTAAAATTCTGACTGCACCCCATAGTTAGAAAAAAAAATTCACACCAGGTCTTGCCATTAAAGGATGATTTACATTACATTGTTTCTAGAGATGATCAGGTCACTGCATTGTCTCTTGAGTGGCATCTGACTGCGAGGGAGTGGCTGGGGGTTGTCTTGTGGGCATTACTGACTGTGATGTAAAGATTTTGTATAAAGGAAGGACTGTTCCCTTTGTCAGAGAGATCTCCTGATACGGTTTCCCAAGCATGGCGAAGAGTGTCAAGTGACCCTCCAAAAGCCTGTGCATGCTCAGTAAATGTTGGTTGTTCACAGAAGTTGGCTTATTACAGTTGCACTGAGTGTGTAAGAATCTCAAGAAAAAGAACCTAACATTTGGTGACAGCGGTGGGATTCCAACATACATGGAACTTCTAGGTGGACTGAATAAGTGATCGTCTGAGTGCCAGTTGTGTGAGATGGGTAAGATTTACCTTGACCTCTCTCCTTAACCTACCACTCAGTCGACACCTCATCCCCAAGGACTCTGTGGTGACGGAATCTCTGAGGTAACTTACACACTTGCACGCCAAGTTCGATTTCACAATCATAAGTTACTGGGAAGGGAGGTTAAAGTCCCCCCTGGAATTCAGAGATTAACGTCCCCCTGGGGAGAAAAAAAAGAGGTTGGAGTTCTCCAGTAGTGAGGTTTGAGGCTCCAGAACATAGAGTATAAAATAATATAAAATTACTGTGTCTGTTTCAACCACTCTACCTTAGACCGGTTGTTGAGAAGAGAATTCCCCCACATGAATGCCTGGACCCTGAAGTGGGTGTGGAGACTAAAGACACTGGACTAGTATATAGAAATCTGTGTGTGTGATTTGACTCAAGACCTTAATTCGTATTGTGCTGACTGTAATTTCGGACAGGACAATGCAATGAGTCCAGCAATGGCCAATGGCTCTATTTGAATGATTCCTAGCTGGCAGGACTGTTTAAAGATCGACTGGTAGATACAAAAAACTTAAACCTCAAGGAAAAACCTACATGTGAATACTGCTGGCAAACTTTGCTTAAGGAATTAGGAAAGTAGAAGACTTGAAATTAAACTTTAGGGGGAGCGGCTTGGACTGTGGTGCCATGTGGTCCGCTGCGAGGGTTTTCTCTTTTTATAAGTGTAATTTCATCAAGAGGATGCAACTGATCTTTTTTTCCTTCGCAGTCTCGTCCAGTGATGGAATAACATTCCTCATTCCAGTTTCCACCTAGATGAAGATGTTTTAATAGTCTTTTAGTGTGCGCAAGCCAGATGCTGTAGGATTCACAGAGCTTTACGAACCTTGGACCAATGCTTATGTATTTTTTTCTGTGCCATAATGGTTGATTAAGAGTCTGTGGACATGATTTATTTTTGTCAAAATCTAGTGTAGATCTTTTTGGGGCCACCTCCTCCACCTATTTGACTCCTCAGCTTCCATTTCATGGATAACCACTAGGTGAACTAAGGGGGTCTCAAATGTGCCACATTTTGTCCCCCATATTAAAATTCTGACCAGAGGCTCTTCAAAACAAGAAATGCTGAAAGTAAGGTTGTACTAATACTTGGGTCGAAAAAGGAAGTTTCTAAATAAATTATGCCATACTGAAAGTGTTTAATATTTAAATATTTGGTTTGTTAAAGTACTGATTCAGAAAATAATCAAAGTAACTGTTTTGCCTCATTTGAGTTAAGATCTCAATTCAATGTGCTTTGTGGGCTATGTAATAGCACAGATTTTGTTTTTACATTAATGGTCACAACATTAGGTCCTTTTAAAATGATCAAACATGTAACCTTAAAACAAATTGATTGAGGTCCTTGAGCCCGTGATCTGTATGAAATTTTACAATGCCGATTTTTAAAAAATTGTGTCAGTGGTCATGCTTTAGCCAGATGAGAGTAATGTATTAAAATATCTTTGTTTTTTTTTAATGCTGAGTGTTCACACAAAGAAAAGTGCATTGTAATTTTGATGTTTTGTTAAGATTTTAGAGAATATTAGAACTTGAGGCTGAGCTGTTTCAGTTCTGTTAATTATTGTTAAGACTTCAGTGCCCCCCTTCATATTGCAAATTCAAAGAATGCTGATCTCTACCAAAGTTGTACAGTTAATGGTCTGTAACCACTGTAATTCCAACTGTCTTATTTGGCAAGTTTCATTTGGAGAACATATTTTAATATGTTCTTCATTTGTTTCCCACGAATGTGAGATTTAAATGTGAACTGAAACTGCCTCTTCAATGGCTAAGGCACAGCAAACATTGTTGTTTTCTTGCTGTTCCAGATTTTTGAAATACTTTACCTGACAGCTTTCACATTAGCTAAGTATTAATTTGTTAAAGGAAAATAATTATTGAATAAGCTGAATTGGGTCCCCTCAGGGTTTGATTTTAGGACCATTGGTTGTTGTTTATAATTGACTGAATTGTTTAGGCAGCAAAATTTAGAAGTTTGTGGATTGTAGAAAACTTGATAATGACATAAATATGAACAGAATAACAGACTTCAAGTCGACTAAGAATGTTGAAAAAGGCAGACACGATTTAGTGTAGTTTCTTGATCAGTGGTGCTGGAAGAGCACAGCAGTTCAGGCAGCATCCAAGGAGCAGCAAAATCGACGTTTCGGGCAAAAGCCCTTCATCAGGAATAAAGGCAGTGAGCCTGAAGGGTGGAAAGATAAGCTAGGGGAGGTTGGGGGTGGGGAGAGAGTAGCATAGAGTACAATAGGTGAGTGGGGAGGAGATGAAGGTGATAGGTCAGGGAGGAGAAGGTGGAGTGGATAGGTGGAAAAGGAGCTAGGCAGGTCGGACAAGTCCGGACAAGTCATGGGGACAGTGCTGAGCTGGAAGTTTGGAACTAGGGTAAGGTGGGGAAAGGTGAAATGAGGAAGCTGTTGAAGTCCACATTGATGCCCTGGGGTTGAAGAGTTCTGAGGCGGAAGATGAGGCGTTCTTCCTCCAGGCGTCTGGTGGTGAGGGAGCAGCGGTGAAGGAGGCCCAGGACCTCCATGTCCTTGGCAGAGTGGGAGGGGGAGTTGAAATGTTGGGCCACCGGGCGGTGTGGTTGATTGGTGTGACAAATATGTGACTGTCTTCATATTGCTATCTATCTTGGCAAGAAAGGAATGAGAGGGGAAATGCAATGATACTTTCAGCAACTAACGTCTCTAAAATTTCTCCAATCACAGGTAAAGCATGCCTTCGGACCACCACCCGCTCCTCCACAACCTGATCCAACGGATTCAGTCAGCTCCCCAGTCATGAGCATGAAAAGTCAAGCAGCTAACAACGGGGAAGAGAAGATCTGTATGCTTTTTGTTAGTAGCCTGCGTATGGATATTAAACGACATGAGCTTTACCTTGTTTTTCAATCATTTAAGGGACATGAAGGTTCACTGACCAAGCTAACATCACAACAGCCAGTTGGCTTTGTTACATTTAACAACAGAGCAGGAGCAGAAGCTGCAAAGGAGGCTGCGTTCACCGAGCCTGCTGCTGCTGAACTGCACACTCCGATGCATTGGTATCCTCCATCTGAAGCATCTCCATAAGCATGGAAGTCGTCAGTTTTGTTCAGTATTTAACTGCCCTTACCCAAGAATTCAGAGATCTCCATGGTTTGGTATGCAAGGACTGACTGGATTTTGTTTTCAGGTTGGAGTTTACTGAAGGAGATTTTGGATAACTGGCTCATTTCCACTCGACTTGAAGGGGTAGAGTGGTCACTAAGGAAGTGGGACGATCTTGCAGATTCTATCCACTGCATGGACTACTGATTTCTATTCTTATTATCACTGCATGTTGTGCGTTAATAACTTTCTTATGTACTAACTGTAAGATTCTTAGGAATAAGCTGGTAGTGCCATCTAGATGGTTATCATAGAATGATAAAAGGGGGGAATGAGATATTAAAGAGTTAATTTGCTCTGCTGACCTGCAAGAAATTGAATACCCCAGGGGTAGAGTGGGATGTCTCTGTCTCACGGGTAGAGTGTAAAGAATTTACATCCCCATCCCTTGCCATTCACAGCCATTTGCATGGCCATTTCCTAGTTATTCAGAGCCATTTGTACCATCATCACCTATTCGAAATCTATTAGAACATTGCAATTAAATTTCTGACTGCACCCCATAGTTACAAAAAAAATACAATTCACACCAGGTCTTGCCATTAAAGGATTACATTGTTTCTGGAGATGATCAGGACACTGCATTGTCTCTTGAGTGGCATCTGACTGTGAGGGAGTGGCTGGGGGTTGTCTTGTGGACATTACCGAGTGTGATGTAAAGATTTTGTATAAAGGAAGGCCTGTTCCCTTTGTTCAGAGAGATCTCCTGATACGGTTTTGCAAGCTTGGCGAAGAGTGTCAAGTGATCCTCCAAAAGCCAGTGCTTGCTCAGTAAATCTTCGAGGAGAAAGTGAGGACTGCAGATGCTGGAGATCAGAGCTGAAAATGTGTTGCTGGAAAAGCGCAGCAGGTCAGGCAGCATCCAGGGAACAGGAGAATCGACGTTTCGGGCATAAGCCCTTCTTCAGGAATGTTAAGAAGGGCTTATGCCCAAAACATCGATTCTCCTGTTCCTTGGATGCTGCCTGACCTGCTGCGCTCTTCCAGCAACACATTTTCAGCTTGCTCAGTAAATGTTGGTTGTTCACAGGAGTTGGCTTATTGCAGTTGTATCAAGTGTGTAAGAATCTCAAGGAAGAGAACATAGCAAGAGGAGGAGGTTTCACATAGGCCCCCATCTTCAACCATGTGGGAACAAAGCACATCAGTGTAAAGGACAAGTGTGAAGCATTTGCAACATTCTTCAGCCAGAAACGCCACTGTCCTGAGGTCCCCAGCTTTAATGCCAGTCTTTAGTCAATTCAACAGACTCCACAAAGAAAAACTGAAGCTACTGGATACCTCAAAGGTTATTGATCCTGACAGCATTCCAACAACAGTACTGATGACATGTGTTCCAGAACATTGTGCCCCAACCTAGCTGTTCCTGTATAGCAACAACACTAGTATCTAGCTAACATTGTGGAAAATTGTCCAAGTTTATCCTGTACAAAAAGCAAAACAAATCCAACCCAGACAATTATTGCTCCATCAGTCTAATCTCGATCATCATTAAACTGGTGGAAGGAGTCATCAATATCACTACAAAGCAGTTGTTGCTAAGCAATAACCTGCTCAGTGATTTTCAGATTGGGTTCTGCCAAATTCAGCTCCTGAACTCTTGACAGCCTGAGTCCAGAGATGAGGTCAGAGTGACTGTCCTGGAGTTAAAGGCTGTATTTAAATGGATTTCGCATTAGGGAATCCGAACAAAGCTGGAGTCAAAAGGGATAACTCTCTGTGAAGTCAAACTTAGACAAAGCAAGATGGGCAAGATGGCTGTGGTTGTTAGAAGTCAGTCTCTCAGCTCCAGGACACTGCTGCAGGAGTTCCTCAGGGTAGTGTCCCAGATAAAACCAAATTCAGTTACTTTATCAATGACCTTCCCTTGCACAATGTTCAGCACCATTTGCGATCCCTTAGATGTTGAAGCAGTCCATGTCCAAATGCAGCAAGACCTGGACAATATCCAGGCTTGGATTGATAAGCAGTAAGTAACATTTACACCACACAAGGACCAGGCAATGATCAGCTCCAACAAGTGAGAATTTAACCATCTCTCCATGATATTGAACAGCATAACCATCACTGACTCCCCAATGCCCCTCATTGCTGGCTCAACAACCTCAAACTCCCTTCCTATAAGCACCGTGGTGTTCCTCTACCCCAAGATCTGCAGAGGTTATTGAAGACAACTCACTACCATTTTCTCCAGGACAATTAAGAATGGGAAACAAATGCTGACTCAGCCAGCAACACCCACATCCCATGAATGAATATAAAATATGTTCAGCACTCCTTCAGTGTTGACACCTAATGTACCTGCCCTGGAATGTTGGATGGGGCACAGTGGGGGCAGCTTTAGAGTCGTAGAGATGTACAGCATGGAAACAGACCCTTCGGTCCAACCCATCCATGCCAACCAGATATCCCAACCCCAATCTAGTCCCACCTGCCAGCACCTGGCCTGTATCCTTCCAAACCCTTCCTATTCATATACCCATCCAAATGCCTTTGAAATGTTGCAATTGTACTAGCCTCCACCACATCCTCTGGCAGCACATTCCATACACGTACCACCATCTGCGTGAAAACGTTGCCCCTTAGGTCTCTTTTATATCTTTCCCCTCTCACCCTAAACCTATGCCCTCTAGTTCTGGACTCCCCAACCCCAGGGAAAATACTTTGTCTATTTAGCCTATCCATGCCCCTCAATTTTGTAAACCTCTATAAGGTCACCCCTCAGCCTTTGACGCTCCGGGGAAAACAGTCCCATCCTGTTCAGCCTCTCCCTGTAGCTCAGATTCTCCAACCCTGGCAACATCCTTGTAAATCTTTTCTGAACCTTTTCAGGTTTCACAACATCTTTCCGATTGGAAGGAGATCAGAATTACACACAATATTCCAAACAGTGGCCTAACCAATGCCCTCCCAACTCCTGTACTCAATACTCTGACCAATAAAGGAACGCATACCAAACGCCTTCTTCACTATCCTATCTACCTGCGACTCCACTTTCAAGGAGCTATGAACCTGCACTCCAAGGTCTCTTTGATCAGCAACACTCCGTAGGACCTTACCATTAAGTGCAGAGGTCCTGCTAAGATTTGCTTTCCCAAAATGCAGCACCTCGCATTTATCTGAATTAAACTCCATCTGCCACTTCTCAGCCCATTGGCCCATCTGGTCCAGATCCTGTTGTAATCTGAGGTAACCCTCTTCGCTCTCCACTACACCTCCAATTTTGGTGTCATCTGCAAACTTATTAACTGTACCTCTTATGCTTGCATCCAAATCACTTATGTAAATGACAAAAAGTAGAAGACCCAGCACCGATCCTTGTGGCACTCCACTGGTCACAGGCCTCCAGTCTGAAAAACAACCTTCCACCACCATCCTCTGTCTTCTACCTTTGAGTCAGTTCTGTATCCAAATGGCTAATTCTCCCTGTATTCCGTGAGATCTAACCTTGCTCATCAGTCTCCCATGAGGAACCTTGTTGAACGCCTTACTGAAGTCCATCTACTGCTCTGCCCTCATCAATCTTCTTTGTTACTTCTTCAAAAAACTCAATCAAGTTTGTGAGATATGATTTCCCATGCACAAAGCCATGTTGACTATCCCGAATCAGTCCTTGCCTTTCCAAATACATGTACATCCTGTCCCTCAGGATTCCCTCCAACAACTTGCCCACCACCGAGGTCAGGCTCACCAATCTATAGTTCCCTGGCTTGTCCTTATCGCCCTTCTTAAACAGTGGCACCACGTTTGCCAACCTCCAGTCTTCCAGCACCTCACCTGTGACTATCGATGGTACAAATATCTCAGTAAGAGGCCCAGCAATCACTTCTCTAGCTTCCCACAGAGTTCTCGGGTAGACCTGGGGATTTATCCACCTTTGCCCGTTTCAAGACATCCAGCACTTCCTCCTCTGTAATCTGGACATTTTGCAAGGTGTCACCATCTATTTCCCTACAGTCTATATCTTCCATATCCTTTTCCACAGTAAATACTGATGCAAAATATTCATTTAGTATCTTCCCCCATTTTCTGTGGCTCCACACAAAGGCTGCCTTGCTGATCTTTGAGGGGAGAAAGTGAGGTCTGCAGATGCTGGAGATCAAAGTTGAAACTTTATTGCTGGAACAGCACAGCAGGTCAGGCAGCATCCAGGGAACAGGAGATTCGACGTTTCGGGCACAGGCCCTTCTTCAGGAATGTGCAGAGAGTGTTCAGCAGGAGAAGATAAAAGGTAGGGAGGAGGGACTTGGAGGAGGGGCGTTGGAAATGTGATAGGTGGAAAGAGGTCAAGGTGAGGGTGATAGGTCAGAGTAGGATGGAGGCGGAGAGGTCAAGAAGACGACTGCAGGTCAGGAAGGCGGTGCCGGGCTGGAGGGATTCGGCTGAGACAAGGTGGGGGGAGGGGGGATGAAGAAACTGGTGAAGTCCAAGTTCATCCCCTGTGGTTGGAGGGTTCCCAGTCGGAAGATAAGACCCTCCTCCTCCGACCGTCGCGTTGTTGTGGTTTGGCGGTGGATGAGTCCAATGACCTGCATATCCTCGGTGGAGTGGGAGGGGGAGTTGAAATGCTGTGCTACAGGGTGGTTGGGTTGGTTCGTCCGGGTGGCCCAGAGGTGCTCTCTGAATCGCTCCGCAAGTAGGCGGCCTGTCTCCCCAATATAGAGGAGGCCACACCGGCTGCAGCGGATGCAGTAGATGATGTGGGTGGAGGTGCAGGTGAATCTGTGGCGGATATGGAAGTTTCCTTTGGGGCCTTGGAGAGAAGTGAGGGGGGAGGTGTGGGCGCAAGTGTTGCACCTCCTGCGCTTGCAAGGGAAGGTGCCGGGAGTGGAGGTTGGGTCGGTGGGGGGTGTGGATCTGACAAGGGAGTCGCGGAGGGAGTGGTCTCTACGGAAAGCTGATAGGGGAGGGGAGGGAAATATATCCTTGGTGCTGGGGTCTGTTTGGAGGTGGCGGAAGTGACGGCGGATGATGCGCTGTACATGGAGATTGGTGGGGTGGTAGGTGAGGACCATGGCTACTCCTTTTGTTTGGAGAAAGTGGGAGGATTGGAAAGAAAAGTTGTTCAGGGTGAGGACCAGTTCGGTCAGTCGAAGGAGGGTGTCGGTGGAAGGGTACTGGGTGGTACGGCGGGAAAGGAAGAAGCGGAGTGCTTTGAGTCCTTCGTGATGGGGGATGGAGGTGTACAGGGACTGGATGTCCATGGTGAAGATGAGGCGTTGGGGACCGGGGAAGCGGAAATCCTGGAGGAGGTGGAGGGCGTGGGTGGTGTCACGAACGTAGGTGGGGAGTTCTTGGACTAATGGGGACAGGACCGTGTCGAGGTATGCCGAGATGAGTTCGGTTGGGCAGGAGCAGGCTGAGACGATGGGTCGTCCGGGGCAGTCAGGTTTGTGGATTTTGGGCAGGAGGTAGAAACGGGCGGTGCGGGGTTGTGGGACTATGAGGTTGGAGGCGGTGGATGGGAGGTCCCCTGAGGTGATGAGGTTATGGATGGTCTGGGAGATGATGGTTTGGTGGTGGGGGGTGGGGTCATGGTCAAGGGGACGGTAGGAGGAGGTATCTGCGAGCTGGCGTTTGGCCTCAGCGGTGTAAAGGTCAGTGCGCCAAACTACTACTGCGCCTCCCTTGTCAGCTGGTTTGATGGTGAGGTTGGGGTTGGGGTTGGAACGGAGGGAGTGGAGGGCTGCGCGTTCCGAGGGTGAGAGGTTGGAGTGGGTGGGAGAGGCGTGGGAGTTCAGGTAGCGGTTAATATCGCTACCTCAATGATCTTTGAAGGGCCCTATTCTCTCCTTAGTTACCCTTTTGTCCTTAATGTATTTGTAAAAACCCTTTGGATTCTCCTTAATTCTATTTGCCAAAGCTATCTCATGTCCCCTTTTTGCCCTCCTGATTTCCCTCTTAAGTATACTCCTAGTTTCTTTATACTCTAAGGATTCACTCGATCTATCCTGTCTATACTGACATATGCTTCCTTCTTTTTCTTAAGCAAACCCTCAATTTCTTTAGTCATCCAGCATTCCCTATACCTACCAGCCTTCCCTTTCCCCCCTGACAGGAATATACTTTGTCTGGATTCTTGTTATCTCATTTCTGAAAGCTTCCCATTTTCCAGCCGTCCCTTTACCTGCAAACATCCTCCCCCAAACAGCTTTCGAAAGTTCTTGCCTACTACCGTCAAAATGGTCCTTTCTCCAATTTAGAACTTCAACTTTTAAATCTGGTCTGTCCTTTTCCATCACTAATAGAATGACGGTCGCTGGCCCCAAAGTGCTCCCCCACTGACACCTCAGTCACCTGCCCTGCGTTATTTCCCAAGAGTCGGTCAAGTTTTGCACCTTCTCGAGTAGGTACATCCACATACTGAATCAGAAAATTGTCTTGTACACACTTAACAAATTCCTCTCCATCTAAACCTTTAACACTAAGGCAGTCCTAGTTGATGTTTAGAAAGTTAAAATCCCCTCCCATAACTACCCTATTATTCTTACAGTTAGCTGAGATCTCCTTACAAGTTTGTATCTCAATTTCCCTCTGACTATTGGGGGGGGTCTATAATACAATCCCAATAAGGTGATCATCCCTTTCTTATTTCTCAGTCCCACCCAAATAACGTTCCTGGATGTATTTCCGGGAATATCCTCCCTCAGCACAGCTGTAATGCTATCCCTTATCAAAAATGCCACACCCCCTCCTCTCTTGCCTCCCTTTCTATCCTTCCTGTAGCATTTGTATCCTGGAACATTAAGCTGCCAGTCCTGCCCATCCTCGAGCCATGTTTCCATAATTGCTATGATATCCCAGTCCCATGTTCCTAACCATGCCCTGAGTTCATCTGTCTTCCCTGTTAGGCCCCTTGCATTGAAATAAATGCAGTTTAATTTATTAGTCCTTCCTTGTCCCTGCCTGCCCTGACTGTTTGACTCACTTCTGTTCTCAGCTGTACCTGTCTCAGGTTGATCTCTTTCCTCACCATCTCCCTGGGTCACACCCCCCCACCTTACCAGTTTAAATCCTCCCGAGCAGTTCTAGCAAATTTCCCTGCCAGTATATTAGTCCCCTTCCAATTTAAGTGCAATCCGTCCTTCTTGTATAGGTCACTTCTACCCCAAAAGAGATTCCAGTGATCCAAAAATGTGAATCCTTCCCCTATACACCAGCTCCTCAGCCATGCATTCATCTGCTCTATCCTCCTATTCCTGCCCTCACGAGCCTGTAGCACTGGGAGTAATCCAGATATTACTACCTTCAAGGACCTCCTTTTTAAATTCCTGCCTAACTCTCTAATCTCCCTTCAGAACCTCAACCTTTTCCCTTCCTATGTCATTCGTTCCAATGTGGACAATGACCTCCTGCTGGCCCCTCTCCCCCGTGAGAACATTCTGCACCCTCTCTGAGACATCCTTGATCCTGGCACCAGGGAAACAACACACCATTCTGCTGTTTCTCTGTTGGCCACAGAAACGTCTGTCTGTACCTCTGACTACAGAATCCCCTAACACAATTGATCTCTTGGAAGCAGACGTACCCCTCATTGCATGAGAACCAGTCTCAATACCAGAAAGTTGGCTGTTCATGCTGCGTTCCTCTGAAAATCCATCACCCTCTACATTTTCCAAAACAGCATACCTGTTTGAAATGGGTATATCCAAAAAAGACTCCTGCACTAGCTGCCTACCTCTCTTACCCTTCTTGGAGTTAACCCATCTATGTGACTGCATCTGAGACTTCCCCCCTTCCTATAACTGCCATCCATTACATACTGTTGCAAATTCCTCATCGCTTCTATCTGTCTCTCCAACCGATCCACTCAATCTGATAAATTTTGCATCCAACAGCATTTATGGCAGATATAATCCGCAGTAACCCTTAAACTCTCTTTAAACTCCCACATCTGACAAGTACATATCACTACAAAGGCCATTTTTGCTCCTTCACAGTCTACAGACCCAGAAAATAACACCGTCTTATTCCTCTCCAAACACTGCCCCAGGTTAAATTAATAGCAATGGCTTAAATTTTAAGTTTAATCAAGCGACTTATCTCCAAAAACATATAATCAAGAAAGAATCCACTGTACTCACTACTGCAGCCTTTCTCTTGGACAGACTTAAAACAACAATTAAACTTATCTGATTCTGTGCTGTGAACTTCACCCAACAGTTTACTCTGTATCTAACCTGTGCTGTACCAGTCTTGGGAATGTTGGAAGCGGACAGTGCAGAGCTAGCTTTACTTCGTATCCAACTTCCTGCTGTACCTGTCCTGCAAGCGCTTAACATGACAGTGCAGAATTATTTTACACCTTAACCCTGTTTTGTAACTGAAATGAGAGCCAGTGTCGGCCTTCCCCAATTGCTTAAATTAAATGGGGAGTAGGCAGGGAACTGGAATTGAGCCTGAGACAAGATCAGCCATGATCATGCTGAAGGGTACAGCAGGTTTGATGTGCTGAATTGCCTCGTCTTGCCCCTGGTTCTTATATTCCAACTCCTAGGAAAGACATTCTCCCAAGACCACATGCAGGTTTAGGTGGAAATCATTGCTCCAATGGTCAGTTGTCAGTGAAGAGCAGGAGGATTTTCCCAGTCTCCAAGGCAATTTTTACGTAACAAACCTTAAGCTGCCCTATCAGTGGTTTATCTCACAAATATCTGAGAGATCTGGCTATACATTAAATGGCTGCCATATGTACCTGCTTTATAACAACAGTACTGAAATTGTCTCGAGGACATAGAAGATGCTTTTTAAAACAGATCTTGCTTTCTCACTGCCTTGCAGCTCTAAACAAGAGCAGCTTGACAAAATTCAATAATAAGTCTTCAGTCAGAAGCTCTGTATGCCAACACAGACAACACCAAATCCATCCCTGCATCTACCCTGCTCTCATCAACATTAACACCAACAGCCCTGAACACAGACCTGGCCTTTGGCTGCTGCACTCCAGCGCTGACCCCCTCCTCCATCTCTTGGACTCGGACCTCTTATATCCACCCCAGGGTTTCCTGCAGACAGTAAGCTCCAGACTCTACCACACAAACACATTCTCAAGCAGCCCATTTCTCCTGCTCACAGACTGTGAGCTGTCTGCACCTGCTCTGTCAGCTTGGATTATTTTAGTGCTTGTTACAGGATCTTTCCTCACTGCGACACTCACACCTTCCGTGTTACAGCCAAGTACAGCAAGAAACCAACCTCCTCTCAGCCTGTGCATTCTGTAGCACTATCCAGTAACCCATCCTTTACTGTTAACCCCCTAATCCATACCATTCACCCCAATGCCATTTACCCCAAAACACTAACCTTTTCCCTTCTCCCCTTACCCTGTCCCTCCCTTGGGTATTTTTACATCTCTTTCTCCCCTCCCCCAGTTATTTTCACCCCCATCACTCTTCCCCAGGTACATTTATTCCTCTCCCCACCTCTCCAGAGTATTTTTATCTCTCTTTCTCCCCCTGACAGGTATTTTTACCTCTCTTTCCCCCCCCCCCCCCCGCCACTTTCTCTGGATACTTACCTCCCCACCACTCCAGGTATTTTTACCCATCTCCCCCCTCCCTGAGTAAAGTTACCTCTCTCTTCCCTTCGCCCAGATATTTTTACCTCTCTTTTCCCCCTCCCAGGAAGAATTTCCCCACAATCAACATCAGAGTGAAGCAGTCTGGGAAGAGTGTCAAGAAGTGATGCAGAGCAAGAGGAAACCATTGATTGAGTGAGTAAGGTTAGGTGAGCATTTTTCATCACATAGTTTGTAAGGGTTTTCATTTGGGTTTGCAATTTGAAAGGGCAATCATGTGTCATTTGATTTTAAAGGCAATTTGTGAGTTTAGTTTAAATGGGGTATGTATGGAGCTGGACTCAAGGCCATTGGGATACTTTCTCTGCTCTACATGGGATGTTGGGTATTGTTCCATTGCCCTGGGCCAGCATGTCGCCAGCTGCAGCTCCAGGTTTGGGGATACCATGGGGTATCAATGAGGCTGACAGTATCATGGATAGCACTTATAGAGAAGTGGACACTCTTCAGGCAGGGTCTACAGGCAGGGAGTGAACGGATGACCACTAGGCAGAGAAAGAAGACGTAGCAACATGAGGAGTCCCCTGTGGCTCTTCCCCTGCAAAACAAATGTACTGCTTTGGGCATTGTTGCCTCTCAGAGAAAAGTAGCAACAACCAATTTTGTTGCAGCACAGTTGGCTGCGTTGCAGAGGACGGGAAGAAAAAGTGTGCAAGGTCATAGTAATAGGAGATTCAATTATAAGAGAAATTATAAGATTAGGCCTTTCTGTGGAGGCCTTTGCTCTCCCTAGTTGCTCTTTTGCTGTCCATGTTCTTGAAGAACATCTTTAGATTATCCTTAACCTTAACTGCCAAGGCTACTTCATATTCCCAATTTGCCCTCCTGATTTTCTTTAGAATGCCTCTACACCCCTTATACTCTTCAAGAGATTCACTTGATCCCAACTGTCTATGCCTAATTTATGACTCCTCCTTATTCATGACCAGGTCCTTGTTAACTTTGTCCATCCATCGTTCCCTGCTGTTACCAGCCTTGTCCTTCACTCCTACAGGAACATAATGCCTCTGAACTCTCATTATCTCACTTTTGATAGTCTTCCACTTGCCAGTTGTTCTTTTGCCTGCAAACAGTCTATTCCAATCAACTCTTGAAAGTTCTGTAACAGCTGTGACGTCCCATTCCCATACATGCCCTGCGTTCATCTGCCTTACCTGGAAGGCCCCTCGCAGTGAAATAGATGAAGTTTAATTCATCAGAATTACTTTGTTCTCTGATTTGCTGTTGTCTGCCTTTTCTAATTAACTCTAAAAAAATTAACTTTTTAAAATTCAGGACCATCAGTGAGTGGTGTTGTTGATTCTGAGACTAGGGTTGTGAATGTAAATAAAGGAAGCTATGAAGGTATGAAGCTTCATCCAGAGGCTTACTGTTGCTGTTGCCTAGTACGGTGACAAAACATCTGAAAAGAAACCTTCCAGCTCAGCGAGCAAACCTACATCCAGAACCTCAACCTGAGCTACAAATCTTCTCAAAACTTGGTATGAAGTACAAGCTGACTATGATAAATTGGGGAATGTTAATTAAAGGGATGATGGTAGATAGGCAATGGCAAACACTGAAGCATGCATGGAGGAACTACACACAATTATTCATTCCTGTTTGACACAAAAATAAAATGGGAAGTGTGGCCTGATCATGGCACACCAGAGAAATAAGGGATTGTATTAGCTCCAACAAAGGCATATACAAATTGGACAAAGAAAAACAGAAGTCTTGAGGTCTGGAAGTAGTTTACATTTCTGCAAAGAACAACAGGATTGATTAAGAAAGGGAAAATCGAGTATGAATTTAAACTAAAAGGGAACACACAAACTGATAGATATAGAAGAGAAAAAGATTAGTGAAGACAAACAGTCAGAAATAGGGCAAGCTGTAATGAGGAACAAAGAGACGGAAGACCAATTAAAAACATACTTTGGCCCTGCCTTCACAAAAGAGGACACAAATAAGGTTCCAAAAATGTGGAGGAACATGGAGACTCATGAGAGGAAGGAAAAGAAGGAAATGGGAGGATATTACCCAAACTGTAGCGGTAATGAGGGAAGTCATTAAGCAGGAAATCAGAGATGCAAACAATCAAGGTACAGCTGCAGTTTAGGACGACTTTAATCTGCAATGGATTCAGCAAATCAAATCAGAGGTGGAATTCCTGCAATTATTAATAGGGAAATGGTGTTGGGGAAATTGATGGGAATTAAGACCAATAAATCTCCAGGGCACAATAATCAACATCTCAAAATACTTAGGGAAGTGAACCTAGACATGGAAGATGATCACCAATACATCTGCTAAGATTCGATTGACTTGGATTAGATTAGATTCCCTACAATGTGGAAACAGGCCCTTCAGCCCAACAAGTCCACACCGATCCTCTGAAGACCAATCCACCCAGACCCATTCCCCTACATTCACCCCAGACCAATGCACCTAACATTATGGGCAATTTAGCATGGCCAATTCACCTAACCTGCACATCTTTGGACTGTGGGAGGAAACTGAGCACCAGGAGGAAACCCACACAGACACAGGGGGAATGTGCAAACTCCACATAGACAGTTGCCCAAGGCAGGAATTGAAGCCGGGTCCCTGGCGCTGTGAGGCAGCAGTGCTAACCCTTGAGCCACCGTGCTGCCCCTTGGAGGATTGGAGTAGAACTAATGTAACCTCACTATTTAACAAAAGAGGTAGAGAGAAAACTGGGAATTATAAACCAGTCAGCCTGATGTAGTAGTGGGCAAAAGGCTAGAGAACATTTTAAAAGATTTGGCAGCAGGGCACTTCGAAAACAGAGACAGGATTGGACAACGTCAGCATATATTTATGAAAGGGAAATCATGCTTGACAAATCTATTGGAATTTTACAAGGATAAGGCGGGGGGGGGCAGTAGATGTGGTTTACGTCGTCTTTCAGGCTTCAATAAGATCTCACACAAAAATTTTCATGTAAGATTAAAGTCCACCATGGCATTAGGGATAGTGTAATGACACAGACAGTGAACGTCTTGGCAGACTGGAAACAAAGAGGACGAACAAATGGCTCATTAACCAAGAGGTAGCCAGTGATAATCAGGGTACACATGGATCAGTGCTTGGACCCCATTTATTCACAATATACATTAATGATTTAGATGAGGAACCAAAATGGAATATCTCCAAGTTTGCAGAAGACACAGAGCTGGGTGGGAAGGTAGACTGGAAGAAGGATGCAGAGATGCTTAAGTGTAATTTAAACAAGTCATGTGAGTGGGCAAATACATGGCAGTTGTAGTATGATGTGAATAAATGTGAAGTTATCCACTTTGATAGCAAAAGCAGAAAGGAAAATTACCTGAAGACAATAGATTAGCAGAAGGAGAGATGTAACACCTGGGTGTCCTTGTACACTAGTCACTGAAAGATTACTTTACAGTGTGGAAACAGGCCCTTCGGCCCAACAAGTCCACACCGACCCACCGAAGCGTAACCCACCCATACCCCTACATTTACCCCTTACCTAACACTACGGGAAATTTTGCATGGCCAATTCACCTGACCTGCACATCTTTGGACTGTGGGAGGAAACCGGAGCACCCGGAGGAAACCCACGCAGACACGGGGAGAACGTGCAAACTCCACACAGTCAGTCGCCTGAGACGGGAATTGAACCCGGGTCTCTGGCGCTGCGAGGCAGCAGTGCTAACCACTGTGCCGCCGTGCCGCCCACAAAAGCAAGCAAGCAGATGCATCAGGCAGACAAGTGATGAGGGCAAATGATATGTGGCCTACATAGCGATAGTATTCAAGTACAGGGATGCCTTGCTGCAATTATCCAAGGCCTTGGTGAGAACACAGCTGGATTACTGTGTGAAGTTTCTGTCTCCTTATCCAAGGAAGAATTTTCTGGTGATGGAAATAGTACAATCAAAGTTCACCAGACAAATTCCTGGAATAACATAGAACAGTACAGCACAGAACAGGCCCTTCAGCCCACGATGTTGTGCCAACCACTGATCCTCATGTATGCACCCTCAAATTTCTGTGACCATATGCATGTCCAGCAGTCTCTTAAAAGTCCCCAATGACCTTGCTTCCACAACTGCTGCTGGCAACGCATTCCATGTTCGCACAACTCTCTGTGTAAAGAACCCGCCTCTGACCTCCCCTCTATACTTTCCTCCAACCAGCTTAAAACTATGACCCTTCGTGTTAACCATTTCTGCCCTGGGAAATAGTCTCAGGCTATCGACTCTATCTATGCCTCTCATTATCTTGTATATCTCAATTAGGTCCCCTCTCCACCTCCTTTTCTCCAATGTAAAAAGTCGAGCTCCGTCAACCTCTCTTCATAAAATAAGCTCTCCAGTCCAGGCAGCATCCTGGTAAACCTCCTCTGAACCCTCTCCAAAGCATCCACATCTTTCCTATAATAGGGCGACCAGAACTGGATGCAGTATTCCAAGTGCGGTCTAACCAAAGTTTTATAGAGCTGCAACAAGATCTCACGACTCTTAAATTCAATCCCCCTGTTAATGAAAGCCATAATACCATATGCTTTTTTAACAACCCTGTCCACTTGGGTGGCCATTTTAAGGGATCTATGTACCTGCACACCAAGATCCCTCTGTTCCTCCACACTGCCAAGAATCCTATCCTTAATCCTGTACTCAGCTTTCAGATTCGACCTTCCAAAATGCATCACCTCGCATTTATCCAGGTTGAACTCCATCTGCCACCTCTCAGCCCATCTCTGCATCCTGTCAATGTCCCGCTGCAGCCTACAACAGCCCCCTATACTGTCAACGACACCTCCAACCTTTGTGTCGTCTGCAAACCTGCTGACCCATCCTTCAATCCCCTCATCCAAGTCATTAATAAAAATTACAAACAATAGAGGCCCAAGGACAGATCCCTGTGGAACACCACTCGCCACAGACTTCCAGGCAGAATATTTTCCTTCTACTACCACTCGCTGTCTTCTGTTGGCCAGCCAATTCTGTATCCAGACAGCTAAGTTCCCCTGTATCTCATTCCTCCTGACCTTCTGGATGAACCTACCATGGGGAACCTTATCAAATGCCTTGCTGAAGTCCAGGTACACCACATCCACAGCTCGACCCTCATCAACTTTTCTAGTCACATCCTCAAAGAACTCGATAAGATTTGAGAGGCATGATCTGCCCCTCGCAAAGCCGTGTTGACTGCATTTAATCAAGCCATGCTCTTCCAGATGGTCATAAATCCTACCCCTCAGAATCCTTTCTAACACCTTGCAGACGACAGACGTGAGACTTACTGGTCTGTAATTGCCGGGGATTTCCCTATTTCCTTTTTGAAGAGAGGAATTACATTTGCCTCTCTCCAGTCCTCAGGTACGACTCCAGTGGAGAGCGAAGATGCAAAGATCTTCGCAAGGGGCGAAGCAATTGCATTTCTCGTTTCCCAAAGCAGCCGAGGACAAATCTGGTCCAGGCCTGGCGACTTGTCAATCTTAATGTTTGACAAAATTTTCAGCACATCAGCTTCCTCTATCTCTATCCATTCCAGCATGCACACCTGCTCTTCAAAGGTTTTATTCATAAGACCATAAGACATAGGAGCGGAAGTAAGGCCATTCGGCCCATCAAGTCCACTCCGCCATTCAATCATGGCTGATGGGCATTACAACTCCACTTACCCGCATTCTCCCCATAGCCCTTAATTCCTTGTGACATCAAGAATTTATCAATTTCTGCCTTGAAGACATTTAGCGTCCCAGCCGCCACTGCACTCTGTGGCAATGAATTCCACAGGCCCACCACTCTCTGGCTGAAGAAATGTCTCCGCATTTCTGTTCTGAATTTACCCCCTCTAATTCTAAGGCTGTGTCCACGGGTCCTAGTCTCCTCGCCTAACACAAACAATTTCCTAGCGCCCACCCTCTCCAAGCCATGTATTATCTTGTAAGTTTCTATTAGATCTCCCCTTAATCTTCTAAACTCCAATGAATACAATCCCAGGATCCTCAGCCGTTCCTCATATGTTAAACCTACCATTCCAGGGATCATCTGTGTGAATCTCCGCTGGACACGCTCCAGTGCCAGTATGTCCTTCCGGAGGTGTGGGGACCAAAACTGGACACAGTACTCCAAATGGGGCCTAACCAGAGCTTTATAAAGTCTCAGTAGCACAACAGTGCTTTTATATTCCAACCCTCTTGAGATAATTGACAATATTGAATTCGCTTTCTTAATCACGGACTCAACCTGCATGTTTACCTTTAGAGAATCCTCAACTAGCACTCCCAGATCCCTCTGTACTTTGGCTTTACGAATTTTCTCACCGTTTAGAAAGTAGTCCATGCTTGTATTCTTTTTACCAAATGCAAGACTTCGCATTTGCTCCATCAGCCATTTCCTGGACCACTCTTCCAAACTGTCTGGATCCTTCTGCAAAGATCCTTCTCCCATTCACTACAAAGATTTGTTTCTTTCATAAAGACAGAAGCAAGGGCTTCATTTAGGGCTTCCCCTACCACCTCAGACTCCCTATGTTATCCCTGATCGGCCCTACTCTTTCTTTGACCATTTTCTTATTCCTCACATAAGTGTAAAATGCTTTTGTGTTCTCCCTAATCCGTTCTGCCAAGCCTTTCTCGAGCCCCCACCTGGCTCTCCTCAGACCATTTTTGAACTCCTTCCTGGCCTGCCTGTAATCCTCTAGAGCTGAGCTTGACCCTAGCTTCCTCCACCTTATGTAAGCTACCTTTTTCCTTTTGACGAGAAGCTCCACCGCTCTCGTCATCCAAAGTTCCTTTATCTTACCACTTACTGTCTGTCTCAGAGGGACATATTTATTCATCACTTGCAACAACTGTTCCTTAAACAGTCTCCACATGTCTATAGTGCCTTTACCATGGAACAATTGCTCCCAATCCATGCTTCCTAACTCATGTCTAATCGCATCATAGTTTCCTCTTCCCCAATTAAATATCCTCCCATTTTGCCTAATCCTCTCCTTCTCCATAGCTATGTAGAATGTGAGGCAGTTGTGGTCACTATCACCAAAATGCTCTCCCATCACAAGATCTGATACCTGCCCCGGCTCGTTTCCGAGCACCAAGTCTAGAATGGCCTCTCCCCTCGTCGGCCTGTCAACGTACTGAGTTAGGAAACCCTCCTGAACACATCTTACAAAAACAGCTCCATTCAAATCTTCTGCTCGAAGGAGGTTCCAATCAATATTGGGAAAGTTAAAGTCACCCATTACAAAACCCTACTACATCCACACTTTTCCAAAGTCTGCCGACCTATGCTTTCTTCCATCTCCCTGCTGCAATTGGGGGGCCTGTAGTAAATCCCTAACAAGGTGACTGCTCCCTTGCTGTTCCTAATTTCCACCCATACTGACTCAGTAGGCAGATCTTCCTCGACAATGGAAGCAAACAGGACTCATATATAAAGAGACTGTGGATCAGTTATTCTGAAAAAAGACAAGGTCCTTGTGGTATATAAAAGAAAAGGAAAAACTTAAAAGAATTAGGAAGGCAAAAAGAGGCCATGAAATGTAGGAAGTAGGATCAAGAAGAATCTCAAGGTATCTTGTATGTCTAATAGGAGCAAGGAGGTACCGAGGGAAAGGACAGTTATCTGAAGGAGGAACAGAGGAATTGGGCTAACCTTTCAACTATATCCTGTTGTATCCTTTGTCAATCTTTCTCACTACCTACAATGCCACCAATTTGTTTTTGTATTTTTTTTACACAGAGGGTGGTAGGTAGCTAGAATAACCTCCTCAGAAAGGTGACAGAAGCAGAAATGATAGTAACATTTTAAGAAACCTTTAGACAAATACTTGAACAGGAAGAAAATAGAAGGATACAGACTATATGCGGGCAGGTGGGATTAGTTTAGAATGGTATCATAGTCAGTGCAGGCTGGGTGTGCCAAAGAGCCTATTTCTGTGCTGTACTGCTCTACGGTCAATGGAGTTCAGAGGAATGAGGAACGATCTTATAGAAGCCGATAATGTTCAGACAGGACCAGACAGGGTAAACACAGGAAGGATATTCTCAATGATCAGGGTGTCCAGAACCAGAGGATCACTGTTTAAAGATAGGGAAGAGGCCACTTAGGGCTGAGAATGAGGAGAAATGTTTTCACCCAAAGAGTGGGGAGCTTGTGGAATTCTCTGCCAAAGAAAACAGATAAGGCCAAAACATTTGAGTGTTTTCATGGACACTCCCAGGTTTTTTTAACCCCTCTCCTGGGTATATCTCACTCCTGGGTATTTATGTCTTTTCTCCTTGTTATTTTTACATTACTCTTCAACCACCTGAAGGTGCAGCACTCAGAAAGCTTTTGCTTCCAAATAAACCTGTCGGACTATAACCTGGTGTTGTGTGATTTTTAAATTTGTACACCCAAGTCCAACATCAGCACCTCCAAATCAATTTCAACTCAGATTTTTAACTCTCTCCTACTAGCTATTTTCACTCCTCTTCTGATTACTTGACGGTTATCATGAATATTTATCTTCCCAGGCATTTTTACCCCTCTTCCAGGTGTTTTTTTTACCCCTCAGTTAACAAACTGGAGAAAGGAACTAAGGGCATTGTGGCTGGGTTTCTAGGTGGCACAAAGATAGGTGGAGGGACAAGTAGTGTTGAGGAAGTGGGGAGGCTGCAGAAAGACTTGGACAGGCTGGGAGAGTCAGCAAAGTGGAACATGAAATATAACAGGAAAGTGAGGTACTTTGGTAGGAAGAATAAAGGCACAGACTGTTTTTGAGATGGAAATAGGCTTTAGAAATCTTAAGCACGAAGAGATTTGGGCGTCCTAGTTCAGGATTCTCTTACGGGTTAGAACATGCAGGTTCTGTTGGCAGTTAGGAAGACAAGTGCATTGATTTCAAGAGAGCTAGAGTACAAGAGCAAAGATATGTTGCTGAGGATGTACAAGGCTCTAGTCAGACCGCATTTGGAATATTTTGAGCAGTTTTGGTCCAGGTGTCTAAGGAAGGATGGGGCATTGGAAGGGATCCAGAGAGATTGAGGACTGTGGGTCTATACTCAATGGAGTTTAGAAAGATGAGAGGAGGGAGCTCATTGATACTTACAGAATATTGAGAGGCCTGTATAGAGTGGTTGTGGAGAAAATGTAGGAGAGACCAGGACTGGAGCGCACAGCCTTAGAGTGAAGAGACAATGATTTAAACTAAGATAATAGACAATAGGTGCAGGAGTAGGCCATTCCGCCCTTCGAGCCAGCACCACCATTCAATATGATCATGGCTGATCATCCTCAATCAGTATCCTGTTCCTGCCTTATCCCCATAACCCTTGATTCCACTATCCTCAAGAGCTCTATCTAACTCTTTCTTGAAAGTATCCAGAGACTTGGCCTCCACAGCCTTCTAGGGCAGAGCATTCCATATACCCACCACTCTCTCGGTGAAGAAGTTTCTCCTCAACTCTGTTCTAAGTGGCCTACCCCTTATTTTTAAACTGTGTCTTCTGGTTCGGGACTCACCCATCAACGGAAACATGCTTCCTGCCTCCAGAGTGTCCAATCCTTTAATAATTTTATACGTCTCAATCAGATCCCCTCTCAGCCTTCTAAACTCAAGGGTATACAAGCCCAGTCGCTCCAATCTTTCAGCGTAAGATAGTCCCGCCATTCCAGAAATTGACCTAGTGAACCTACGCTGCACTCCCTCAATAGCCAGAATGTCTTTCCTCAAATTTGGAGACCAAAACTGCGCACAATACTCCAAGTGTGGTCTCACCAGGTTCCTGTACAGCTGCAGAAGGACCTCTTTGCTTCTATACTCAATTCTTCTTGTTATGAAGGCCAGCATGCTATTAGCTTTCTTCACTGCCTGCTGTACGTTCATGGTTGCTTTCATTGACTATGTACAAGAACACCTAGATCTCGTTGTACTGCCCCTTTACCTAACTTGACTCCATTTAGGTAGTAATCTGCCTTCCTGTTCTTGCCACCAAAGTGGATAACCATACATTTATCCACATTAAACTGCATTTGCCATGCATCCGTCCATTCACCTAGCCTGTCCGGGTCACCCTGTATTCTCCTAACATCCTCATCACATTTCACACTGCCACCCAGGATGAATTTCTTCAGCCAGAGGATGATAAATCTATGGATCTGTTGCAGAAGGCTGTGGAGACCAAGTTATTGAGTGTATTTAAGACAGAGATAGATAGGTTTTTGATTAATGAGGAGATCAAGGGTTACAGGGAAGTGGAGAATGGGGTTAAGAAACATATCATCCACGATCGATAGGTGGAGCAGTGTGATGGGCCAAATGGCCTAATTCTGCTCCAATATCTTATGACCTTCTGGTCCTGACTGTTTTTACCCCTATCTCATGTTTTTACTCATCTTCTGGGTATTTTTATGCACCAGCTACAGGAAGGATGTTGTGAAAGGGTTCACAAAAGATTTACAAGGATAGGTTAGAGTGCAAAGAATAAGAGGGAACCTGAGGGGCAACTTTTATTCTTACACAGAGGATGGTACGCATATGGAATGAGCTACCAGTGGAAGTTGTTGAGGCGGGTACATTAACAACATTTAAAAGGCATTTGGACAAATACATGGATAGGAAAGGGTTAGAAGGATATGGGCCAAATGCAGGGAAATGGGATTAGTGTCGATGGGCATTTTGGTCAGCATGGAGCAGTGTGGGCCGAAGGGCCTGTCTCTGTGCTGCAGAACTCTGTCTCTATAAGGATATTGCCAGGCTTGGAGTGTTTGAGCTATAAGAAGAGGCTGAACAGACAGACTATTTCCCCTGGAGCATTGGAGGCTGAGGGGTGAACTTATAATGGTTTATAAAATCATGAGGGGCATGGATAGGATAAATAGACAAGGTCTTTTCCCAGGGGTGGGAGAGGTTCAAAACTAGAGGGCATAGGCTTAAGATGAGAGAGGTAAGATTTGAGAGAGACCTAAGGGACAACTTTTTTATACAGAGGGTGATACATGTATGAAATGAGCTGCCAGAGGAAGTGGAGGAGACTGGTATAATTACAACATTTAAAAGGCATCCGGATTGGTACATGAAAAGGAAGGGTTTAAAGGGATATGGGCCAGATGCTGGCAAATGGGACTAGGGTTATTTAGGCTATCTGGTCAGCATGGATGAATTGGACCGAAGGGTCTGTTTCTGTGCTGAATACCTCTATGACCTCTCCCAAGTTTTTTTTAATCTCACTCTTCCCTCCCCTCAGTGTTTTTACTTGTCTTCTGGATATTTTCACCCCTCTAACAGGTGATTTTACCATTCTCCTTTTTTTAAAACCCCTCTCATGGGTACTTTTAGAGCTCTCTCCATAGAAATGAGACAGCACACAAGAGGGCCATTGTGCCCATCTTGTCCATGCCGACCCAGATACACTTTCTAATCCCATCTTCCTGCACATAACCCATATCCCTGCAGCTTCCAGCACTTAAGGTGTAGATCCAGATACTTTGGAAAAGAGTTTAGGCTCTGTGTCTCCACCACCAACTCAGGAATGAACTCCAGATACCCACCAAACTCCACATAAAAATGTTTTTCCTCACAGCCCCTCTAATCCTCCTGCCACTTCATTTGAATTCATGACCACTGATATTTGAACTCTGCCAAGTGAAACAGGTTTCTCCTGTTTACACTATGCTTACCATTTCAGGTTTTGTATACCTCAATCACGTCACCCCTCTGCCTCCTCTGTTCCAAGGAAAACAACCCCAATCTCTTCACATAGTTACAATTCTCTAGCCCTGGCAACATTCTGGTAATTCTTCTCTGCACTTTCTCCAGAGCAATTACATCCTTCCTGTAATGTGGTGACCAAAACTGCATACAATACTCCAGTTCTTTACAGCCGAAACTTTATTGCTGGAACAGCACAGCAGGTCAGGCAGCATCCAGGGAACAGAAGATTCGACGTTTCGGGCACATGCCCTTCTTCAGGAATGAGCAGAGAGTGTTCAGCAGGAGAAGATAAAAGGTAGGGAGGAGGGACTTGGAGGAGGGGCGTTGGAAATGTGATAGGTGGAAAGAGGTCAAGGTGAAGGTGATAGGTCGGAGTAGGGTGGAGGCGGAGAGGTCAAGAAGAAGACTGCAGGTCAGGAAGGCGGTGCCGGGCTGGAGGGATTCGGCTGAGACAAGGTGGCGGGAGGGGGGATGAAGAAACTGGTGAAGTCCAAGTTCATCCCCTGTGGTTGGAGGGTTCCCAGTCGGAAGATAAGACGCTCCTCCTCCGACCGTCGCGTTGTTGTGGTTTGGCGGTGGATGAGTCCAATGACCTGCATATCCTCGGTGGAGTGGGAGGGGGAGTTGAAATGCTGTGCTACAGGGTGATTGGGTTGGTTCGTCCGGGTGGCCCAGAGGTGCTCTCTGAATCGCTCCGCAAGTAGGCGGCCTGTCTCCCCAATATAGAGGAGGCCACACCGGCTGCAGCGGATGCAGTAGATAATGTGGGTGGAGGTGCAGGTGAATCTGTGGCGGATATGGAAGTTCTTTACAACCTTAGCTACCTGCACCGCTACCTTTAGCGACCCGTGCACTTGCACACCAAGACCTCACTTCATCTCCCCCTCACTGTATTCCCTTTTACTGTTTGACCTTCCTAAATGCATTACCTCACATTTATCAGAGTGACCTCTAACTGCAACTTTCCTGTCCACTCCACCAATCCATCTGCATCAGTTATCCTCCACACTATCCACTGCACAGCCAATTATTGAGTTATCTGCAAATTTCACAATTGCTTAAATTCAATTTGTTAATGTATAAAACAAACAGCAGAGGTCCCAACACCGAGCCCTGCGGAACACCACTCAAAACTGCTTTCCATTGGCAAGAGCAGATATCGACCATTACCCTTTGTTTCCTGTTACTAAGCCAACTTTGGATCCAATTCAACATATCATCCTGTACCCCATGGAATTTTACTTTTTTTAACCAGTCTGCCATGTGGAACCTTGTGAAATTAGGTTTATTTTCATTAGAAAAAAGGAGATTGAGGAGGGACCTGATTGAGATTTACAAAATCATGAAGGGTATAGACAGGGTGGATAGAGACAAGCTTTTTCCAAGGTGGAAGGATTCCATAACGAGAGGTCACATTTTCAAGGTGAGAGGTGGAAAGTCTAAGGGGGATACACGCAGCAAGTACTTTACACAGAGGGTGGTGGGTGTCTGGAACGCATTGCCAGCAGAGGTGGTAGAGGCAGGCACGGTAGATTCATTTAAGATACGTCTGGACAGATGCATGAGTAGGTGGGGAGCAGAGGGACACAGATGCTTAGGAATTGATCGACAGGCTTAGACAGTACATTTGGATCGGCTCAGGCTTTGAGGGCCGAAGGGCCTGTTCCTGGGCTGTAAATGTTGTTTGTTTTGTTCTTCTTTGAAATGCCTTCTCACTTTCACCTTGCTACAATCCATGTAGACAACATCCACTGCACTACCCTCATCGATCCTCTTTGTCACTTCCTCAAAGAATTCAATCAAATTTGTAAGGCACTGCCTTCCCTTATCAAAGGCACGCTGACCATCCCTGATTAGTCCATGGCTTTCTAAGTGACAGTTTATTCAATTTCTCAGGATTGATTCTAACAATTTGACAAAAGGATTCAAGAAAGATTAACTGACCTGTAATTATTTAAAAAGGATACAAAGGAAAGGCCAAACAATGAAACTGCATTCACATTTCTCCAACACCTCACCTGTGTTTAGTGAAGATTGGAAAATAATCCTCAGAACATCTGCTATTTCCTCCCTGAACTTCTTCAATGTCCTAGGGAACAATCTACCCAATCCTGGTGACTTCTCCACCTTCAAGGATTCCAACTCCTCTAACACTTCCTCTCTCATTATAATTATTTTGTATAATATTTCACACTGCTCCTCTTGGATTACTGTACAACATCATCCCTTTCCTTTGTGAAAATGGAGACAAAAAATCTAAATTTTTTCCCATATCCTCTGCAACTTCACACAAGTTTCTTTCTTCATCTGAGTTAGGAACTAATTCTTCATTTTATCGTTTTGTTTTTATACACTAGTTAAAATATCTTTGGGTTTTCCTTTATCTTGCTTGCTTTTTGATTTTCTTATTTCTTTTCTTCATTCGATCCCTGTACTTTCGATACTCCACTAGGCTGTCTGTAGTGTTGAGTATTTTGTGACTATCTTAAACTCTCTTTTTCTATTTAATTTTCTCCCATATTTTTCTCGACAATTGTAGGGGTCTAGATTTGGCAGTACCGTGCTTATTTTTGGAGGGGACTTGTCTGCTTTGTGTCCTGAGGACCTCACCTTTTACTGCCTCCCACTGGTTTATCCCCTCACATCCTGGATCAGTGGTGCTGGAAGAGCACAGCAATTCAGGCAGCATCCGACAAGCAGCAAAATCGACGTTTCAGGCAAAAGCCCTGCATCAGGAAGGGCTTTCGCTCGAAACGTCGATTTTGCTGCTCGTCGGATGCTGCCTGAATTGCTGTGCTCTTCCAGCACCACTGATCCAGAATCTGGTTTCCAGCATCTGCAGTCATTGTTTTTACCTTTATCCCCTCACAGCCATGTCCAGTCCACCTCAGACAAACCACCTCTCAGTTTTATAAAATTTGCATTCCCCCAGTTAAAACCTTTTCCTCCTGATTTATCTCTGTCCTTTTACATAATACTAAACCAAACTGAATTGTGGCCACTATCCCTGATACAGTCGCCCACTGTCACTTCACCCACTTGTCCATCTTTATTTCCCAAAATTAAATCCAGAACATGGCTCCTCTCATTGGGTTAGTCACATATTCTCACCTCGTCTGGGTATTCCCTTATGCTTCTGCCGGGTATTATTACCCCTACCCCTGGGTAATGTATCCCCTCTCTGGGGTATGTATACACCCCCTTTCCCCAGGTGTCTCTACAGCCCCTACAGCTAGCTTCTTACCCCACTAATGGGTATTTTTACTTCCCTTTCCCAGATGATTGTACCCCCTCTAATGGGTGTTATTCCCCCCTCCCTGGGTGATACTCCACCCCCCCCCCACCAGGTATTTCCCCCCTCCCTGGGCATTACTCCCACCTCCCACAGTTTGATTCCCCCTTCCCCTGGGTTTTTCCCCCACTCCCCAGTTGTTATTTACCCTCCCTGGGAACTTTTAACACCTTCCAGGTTATTATTCCACCTCCCCCACCGGGTATTATTCCGCCTCCATCCCTGGGAGTTATTAACCCCTCTCCCAGGTGTTACTCTCCCCCCAGACGTTATTTCCCCCTCCCCCAGGTATTATTACCCAGGTGTTATTACCCCACCCACCTCGGGTATTACAGCACCTCCCCAGGTACTAAACCCCTTCACTGGGTGTTATTACTCCCTCCCCCACATATTATTCCCACCTCCCCAAGTATTACTCACCTTACCCAGTTATTACTGCCCCCAATCCCTGGGTATTGTTACCCACCTCCCTAAGAATTACTTACATCCCCTTCGTTGGTTATTATTACCCATCACCCCAGGTATTACTCTCCCCTCCCTGGGAATTATTTCCCCTCTCCCCAGGTATTACTCTTCCCACCTCGGGTATTATTCCCCTCATCCTGGGTATTACTCTCCCCTCCCCAGGTATTACTCCTCCACTCCCCAGGTATCACTTCCCCTCATTTCCCACAGGTATTACTACCCACCCTTCCCTGGGTAATGTTACCCACCTTCCCCAGGTATTACTCCCCCTCCCCGGGTATCACTAAACCCCTCACCGTGTATTATAGCCCCCCAGCTATTACTCTCCCCTCCCTTGATATTATAATCCTTCTCCCCAGTATTATTCCCAAATTCCCTGGGTATTAGTCACCCCCTCCCTGGGTATTAGTCACCCCCTCCCTGGGTACTGTTACCCCCTCCCTGGGTATTAGTCACCCCCTCCCTGGGTACTGTTACCCCCTCCCTGGGTATTAGTCACCCCCTCCCTGGGTACTGTTACCCCCTCCCCAGGTATTACTCCCCCCTTCCCGAGTATTACCCCTCCCCCGCCAACCTGGGTATTACTCTCCCCTCCCCAAGTATTATTCCCTTCCCAGTTATTACTCTCCCGTCCCCGGGTATTATTACCCCCTTTTCTGGTAACAGTTTCCCCCGGGCATTATTACCCCTCTAACGGGCATTCTTTTTACCTCACTCCTTTCTGTTTATCTTCGGGACATCTCGGGACCGACACAACCGACGTCAGATCACTTCCATAACCTGGTGCTGACGTATTTCCTTTCATCCGGGTCTCGCCACCGGCTGGTGGCCATCTTGGTAAAGATGCGCCTGCGCAGTGAACGAAGGACGAGGCGGAGGACTGTTGTTGTGGGGGTTGGGAGAAAGGTGTTTGTGAGGGAATGGAGAGATGCAGTTCCCTGAGAGAGTAGGTGTAGGGTCAGGGAAATGTTGTACCCTTACTCAGAAATGTAGAATGTGATAAACCGGGAAAATATAGGCTAGTCAGTCCAACCTCAGTGGTGGGGGAACTATTGGAAACAATTCTGAGGAAAATAATTAATCTGCATTTGAAGAGGCAGGGATTTGTTAAGGGGAGATCATGTCAGACCAGATGATTCATGATTGAATTTCTCAAAGATGGTGACTTGGTGCATAGATGAAGGAAACATTTTTCACATTGTCTACTTGGACATGCAAAGTCCAGCATGGAAGACTTATAGTAAAGTTATGAGTCTAGATTAGAGTGGTGCTGGAAAAGCACAGCAGGTCAGGCAGCATCCGAGGAGCAGGAAAATCGATGTTTCGGGCAAAAGCCTTTCATCAGAAATTTTGCCCGAAACGTCAATTTTCCTGCTCTTCGGATGCTGCCTGATCTGCGTGCTTTTCCAGTGCCACTCTAATCTAGACTCTGGTTTCCAGCATCTGCAGTCCTTGTTTTTACCTAGTAAAGTTATAAGCCCAATCATGACTCAGATTCTCAACTCCATTGTCCTGCTTCTCCCCGTAACCCTTGATCCCCTCACCAATCAAGAACCTATCTATCTGTTTTAAGTACAATCAATTTCTCAAAGAGGGTGACTTGGTGCAGACCTCACTTTCTCCCCTAAGTACAATCAATGACTTGGCCTCTACAGCCCTCTCTGGCAATGAGTCCCATAAAGTCACCACCCTCTGGCTGAAGAAATTCCTTCTTAGCTTGGAGGAGGATGATCACTTGAGTACAAAAATAGCAGGAAAGAACTCAAATAAGGAATTAGGAGGACCAAAAGGATCTCTGCCAAGTAGTATTAAGGAAAATCCCAAGAGATTTTATACAAATATTAAGGGACAAGAGCTAAGCTAAGGAAGGAATAGATGCACAAAGGAGAGAATTTATCGAGTTTTCAGAGAATTTATCTTTGGAGCCAGAAAAAGTGAGTAAAGTATTGATACTCACAAAGAAGAAGGGCATTGTGGATGGTGAGTCTCAGAACAGGGATGTTGATATTCTAGAGCATGCTGATATAAAAAAAGGGGGAGGTCCTTTTGAAAAGACCTGATGGGATCTATCCCAGAATTCTGAGGGAGATGAGGGAGGAAATTTCTGAGACTTTGTACAAAATTGTTAGTTATAGGAGAGGTCTGAGAGGACTGGAGAAAAGCCTCCTTTTGTTTCAGAAGGGCAATAGGCACAATCTAGGAAATTACAGGCTAGTGAACCTTATGTCACTGGTAGGGAAATTATTGGAAATGATTCTTATGGACAGTATTTACCCACATTTGGAAAAATATGGATGTATTAGCGATAGGCAACATGGCTTTGTGCACTTAAGGTTGTATCTAACAAACTTGATTGAGTTTTTTTGAGGAAGTGACAAAAATGCTTCCACTCCCTCCATCACTGACACTCAGTAACAGCAGTGTGTACCATCCACAAGATGTACTGCTGAAACTCACCAAAGATTCTCAGACAGGACTTTCCAAACCAAAGACCACTTCCATTTACAAGGAAAAGGGTAGCAGATATATGGGAGCACCACCACCTTCAAATTCCCTTCCAAGCCACTCCTGACCCTGACCTGGAAATATATCGCTGCTCCTTCCCTGTTATTGGGTGAAAAATCCTGGAATTCCCTCCCTACGGGCATTGTGAGTCAGCCCACAGCAGGTGGACTGCAGCGGTTCAAGAAGGCAGCTCACCAGCACCTTCTCAAGGGCAACGAGGGACAGGCAATAAATGCTGGGCCCAGCCAGTCACACCCACATCCCAAGAATGAGTAAAGAAAACAAAAAAAACATTGTCTACATGGACTTTAGCAAGTCCTTTGTCAAGGTCCTTCATGGCAGCCTGATATGAAGTCACATGGGAGCTGCCTTGAGCTGGTAAGGTGGATACAGAACAGACTTACTCATAGAAGAGAGAGAGTAGTGGTAGAAAGGTGGTTTGTGACCAATGGTGTTCCCTGTTGTTTGTAGTATATATATAAATGATATGGAGGGGGATATAGGTGGCCTGATCAATTGAGTTGTAGATGACACAAAAATTGGGGGAGCTGTGGATAATAAGGAGGATTGCCAGAGGACACAACAGGATGTAGATTGGTTGGAGACTTGGGTGGAAAAATGGCATAATGAGTTTAATCTGGACAAATGTGAGGTGATGCATTTTGGGAGATGTAATGCAGGAAGAAAATATACAATAACAGCAAACCCTTGAGTAGCATCCGCATGCAGAAGGACCCTGAATTTGGCAATATAAGTGGATAAGGTGGTCAAGAAGGCGTATAGCACGCTTGCCTTCATCAGTCAAGGCATAAAGTATAAAAATTAGCAAGTCATGTTGCAGCTGTTTAGAACTTTAGTTAGCTCACATTTGGAAAATTGTGTACAGTTCTGGTTGCCACACTAGAAGAAAGATCGGAAGTTTTGGAGAGGATACAGAAATGGTTTAGTGGGATGTTGCCTGGTTTGGAGGGTATTAGCTACGAGGAGAGATTGGACAAACTTGGTTTGTTTTCACTTGAACATGAAAAAATATGGGGTGACCTGATAGAAGTTTACAAAACTATAAGAGGCATGGGTAGAATGGATAATCAGAGTCTTTTCCCTGCTTAGAAATGTCAATTACCAGGGGACATAGATTTAAGCTTAAAGGGGGTAAAGTTGAATGGAAATGTGAGAAGCAATTTTTTTACACAAGGTGGTAATGTATTGTTAAAAGATTAAATTGAACTATCTCTCTGAACATTAATGTAAGGTTAAAGGGTTCAACTGCACTGACTGAATATTCTGGAAGTGAGTGGGGACAACATTCATGTAGGAATGTGGATGACAGTCATTTATTACTACTCCCCTACTATTATCAAATTAAACTCTCATTCAGCCCATTCCATTCAGAAATATTTGCATAGCCTTCCCCCAGCCAACCAGGTTCGCTTGCTATTTCTGGGGAAATAGCGGAGCCAGAACTCATTTGCACCGTTGTCCCGAAGCTGGGTATATCACACCGACATTGTCTTGGGGAAGCACTGAGTCAGGAAATCATCTGCATAACGATTCCCCAGGATTGGGGCATTTACGTTTGCATTATCACTGTGGATGATCTCATCCTCCCATTGTACTTGGGGTAACATGTGGTTATGGGGGTGGAGTGGCCAGAATATATGTGAGCATTACCAACTGACCTGTATAAAGGGGATGTGTTTCCTTTGTCGGGGCCTATTTGACTCGACTTTGCACACCTGTAAAGAGGGTCGAGGGGTCACCTAGCTTGTACAAGCTTTAATAAATTTTAACTGTTTGCAGAAGCTGGTGTGCGCGAATTGCATTTTGCATCGTGTGTGTGAAACCTTGGGAAAAGAACCTAACAGTAAGTACTGCTAGAGGACATGGTGGAGACAGAATCAATAGCAAGGTGTAAGAGGCATCTTGACAACAATATGAATAGAAAGGGAATAGAGGGATATGGACTGTGTAGAGGCAAAAGGTTTTCAGTTTCGAAAGGCAGCATGTGTTGGTGCAGTCTTGGTGGACCTAAGTGCCTGCTCCTATGTTGTACAGTGCTTTATTCTTTATTCTCAGTTCTAAAAAGTCATCCCTTTGAGGCTATGTCCTCTGATCCTATTCTCTCCTACTAATGAAAGTATCTTCTCATCCACTCTACTCTGTCCCCTCAATGTTCTGATAAGTTTGTCAGGTCCACCCTCATCCTTCTAAACTCCATCGAATACAGAGTCTTCAATTGGTTCTCATGTTACAAGCCCTTCATCCCGGGATCATTCTTGTAAACCTCCTCTAGATCTGCTCCAAGGTCAGCACATCCTTCCTTAGGTACAGAACCCAAAACTGTTCACAATTTTCCAAATGCGGTCTGACCAGAGCCTTACACAGCCTCAGCAGCTCCTTGTAGTCTCGCCCTCATGAAATGAATGCTAACATTGCAATTGTCTTCCTAACCGCCAACTGAACCTGCATGATAATCTTCAGAGAATCCTAACTAGGACTCCCAACTCATCTTGTGCTTCAGATTTCTAAAGCCTCTCCCCTTTAGAAAACAGTCTAGCCTCTATTCTTCCCACCAAAGTGCATAACACACTTTCCAACATTGCATTCCATCTACCATTTCTTTGTCCACTGTCTTAGCCTGTTCAAGTCCTTTTGCAGCCTCCCCACTTCCTCAATGCCACCTGCCTTGTCATCTGCAAACTCAGCAACAATGTCCTCAGTTCCTTTGTTCAGTTCATGAATCGTTGTGGTCCTGACACTGACCCCTAGTGAACTCCACTAGTCACCTGCCATCCTGTAAAAGACCTCTTTATTCCAACTCTCTGCCTTTTGCCAGTCAGCCAGTCCACTATCCATGCCATTATCTTGGGCTTTTTATTTCGCAGCCTCCTGTCCAGGACTTTGGCAAAGGCTTTCTGGCATATTGGGTATGGAAGGTTTGAATTATAAAGAGACACTAGATAGGTTGGCATTTCTTTCACTGGAGCGTAGAAGATTGAGAGGCGACCTGATAGAAGTTTCTAAAATAATGAGAGGTATAAATAGCATTGATGGTAGTTGTCTTTTCACTAAGGTAGGAATTTCAAGACTAAGGGACACATTTTTAAGGTGAGAGGAGAGAGATTTAAAATGACATAATAGGCACATTTTTTACATAGAGCATGGTTCATGTGTGGAATGAACTTCCTGAGGAAGTGGTGGGTGTGGGTACAATTACAATATTTATAAGACATTTGGATGGATACATGGATAGGAAATGTTTGGAGGGATATGGGCCAGGAGCAGGCAGGTGGGACTAGTTTGGGATTGTGTTCGGCGTGGACTGGTTGGTCCAGAGGATCTGTGTCCGTGCTGTATGACTCATGTTCACTGGCTTTCCTTTGTCTAACTTACTTATTGCCTCCTCAAAGAATTCTAACATATTTGTCAGTAATGATCTACCTTTCATGAAGCCGTGCTGACTCCGCCCTATTTTACTGTGCACTTCCAAGTACTCTGCAATCTCACCCTTAATAATGAACTCTAAAATCTTACCAATGATTGAGGTCAGGCCAACTGGACAATAATTTCCTGTACTCTATCTCCTTCCCTTCCGAAACAGGAATATTGCATTTGCCACTTTCCAGTCCTCTGGGACCCTCCCTGACTCCAGTGATACCTGAAAGATGACCACCAATGCCTCTACGATCTCCTCAGCAATCTCCTTCAGAACTCTGGTTTGTAGTCCATCTGGTCCAGATAATTTATCCACCTTCAGACCTTGCAGCTCCTCCAGCCCCTTCTCCTTAGTGATGGCCACTACACTCACTTTTGCTCCAGGCTCTTTTGAAGTTCTGGTATGCTGCTGGTGTTTTCCACTGTGAAAACTGATGCAAAGCACCAATTCAATTCCTCTGCCAGTTCCAGGCAGGTGCAAAAAATAATTAGGAAAGCGAAGGTTATTTGCTCTTCATTGCAAAAGGATTTTAAGTTCAGTGAGAAGGAGGGACATCTCACTGAAGTTTTGCAAGGCCTTGGTGAGACTACACCTAGTATTGAATGCAGTTTTGGTCACTGTACCTAAGAAAGGATTTACTTGCCATAGAGGGAGTACAGCAGAGATCCAGTGTTTAGACCAGGATTGGCAGGTGTGTCCTATGAGGAAAGATTAATAGAATCACACAGTATGGAAAGTGGCTCTTCAGCCCATTGTGTTGGTACTAAAAAAACTACTGTAAATCTATATTCATCAACTGGGTGGCACGGTGGCTCAGTGGTTAGCACTGCTGCCTCACAATGCCAGGGACCTGGGTTCGATTCCCACCTCAGGTAACTATCTGTGTGGAGTTTTCTCATTCTCTCTGTGTCTGTGTGGGTTTCCTCCCACAATCCAAAAGATGTGCAGGCCAGGTGAATTGGCCTTGCTAAACTGCCCATAGTGTTAGGTGCAATGGTCAGGGGTAAATATAGGGTAGGGAAATGGGTCTGGGTGGGTTACTCTTTGGAGGGCCGGTGTGGAATTGTTGGATCTGTTTCCATACTGTAGGGATTCTAATTCTAATTCGAATTGACAGCAGTTGGTCCAGAGCTTTGAAGGTTATAACATTTCAGGTGCCTCTACCAGCACTCCCCCCCGACAATGCATTCTGGACCCTTTCCACTTTTAGGGAAATCATCAAATTCCCTCCAAACCTCAGTCCCTTCACCTTAAAACGGTGTTCCCTTGTTATTGACACTTTGACTGAGAGGAACAGCTACTTTCTACTCAACATAATCTTATACGCCTCCACCAAGGGCCCCTTCAGGCTTCTCTGTTCCAAAGAAAACAGCCATAGCTTATCCAGCCTCTCTTCATCGCTAACCTGCTCCATCGCCAACGACATCCTAGTGAATCTCCACTGCACCCCCTCTAGTGCAACCACATCCTTCCTATTGCGTGGAGACCACACCTGGGCACAGTACTCCAGTTGGGGCCAAACTAAAGTTCTGTACAGCTAAAGCATGACCTCCCTGCTCTTATAATCTGTGCCACAGCTGTTAAAGGCAAGTGTCCCATGTGCCTTCTTAACCAGGATTAACCTGCCCTGCTATCTTGAGGGAATCTGTGAACAAACACTCCAAGATCCCTCCGTTGCTTTGAGTTTCCTAGTGGGTCTTCCATTTATTGAGTACTCCCTTGGTTTGTTCCTCCTTCTAAAGTATATCACCTCACACTACAGGCTAAATTCCATTTGTCACTGATCTCTCATCTGACCATTCTGTTTATATTCTCCTATAACCTGAGACTTTCCTCCACACTGCCACCCACCCAGTCAATCTTTGTATCATCTGCGAACTTACTTATCATCCCCCCAATGTTCTCTTCTGTTTCCTTCATATATATTACAAACAATAAGAGACCCAGCACTGATCCCTGTGGTACACCACTGCACACCAGCTTCCAGTGACACACCACCCTCTATCTCCTGTCTCTAAGCCAATTTTAGATCCAATATACCAAGTTACTCTAGATCCCAAGTTGTTTTTACCTTCTTTATCAGTCTTATATGCTAAAAGCCACATAAACTACATCAACTGCACAACTCTCATCTGCACATCTGACCACTACCTCATCGAACATAGAACATTACAGCACAGTCCAGGCCCTTCGGCCCTTGATATTGCACCAATCTGTGAAACCAATCTGAAACCCATCTAACCTACACTATCCCATTATCATCCATATGTTTATCCAATGACCATTTAAATGCCCTTAAAGTTGGCAAGTCTACTACTGTTGCAGGCAGGGTGGTCCACGCGTTTACCACTCTGAGTAAAGAACCCACCTCTGACATTTGTCCTATATCTATCACTCCTCAATTTAAAGCTATGTCCCCTTGTATTAGCCATCACCATCCGAGGAAAAGAGGTCTCACTGTCAATCCAATCTAACCCTCTGATCACCGAAAAATTGCATCAAATTTGTTATGCATGAACTTCCTCTGACAAAGCTGTTTGACTACCCTTGAACAAACCTTACCTCTGCAAGTGGAGATTAATTCTACCCTTCAGAATTTTCTCTGATACTTTCCCCACCATTGATGTTAGACTACACTGCTCTATCATTCCCTGGTCTATCTCTACCACGTTTCTTGTAAAGTGGAACCACATTTACTGTCCTCCAGTCATAGAGTCAGAGAGTCCTACAGCACAGAGACAGGCCCTTTGGCCCAAATGGTCCATCTCAACCAAAATGCCCATCCACGCTAACCCCATTTCCCTGCCCTTGGCCCATATCCTTCTAAACCTTTCCTATCCATGTATTTGTCCAAATGCCTTTTAAATGTTGTTAATGTACCCGCCTCAACCACTTCCTCTGGCAGCTCATTCCATATGCGTACCACCCTCTGTTTAAAACAGGTCCCCTTTTATTCTTTCCCCTCTAACCTTAAACTGATGCCCTCTAGTCCGCAATTCCCCACCCTTGGGAAAAAGACTGAGTGTTTTCACTGTATCCATGCCTCTCATGACCTTATCCTCTTCTGTCTATCCCCCATCAGTCTCCTACGCTCTAAAGAAAAAAGTCCTAGCTTGTCCCACCTCTTCCTATAACTCAGACAGTTGAGTCCTGGCAACATCCTTGTAAATTTCTTCTGCACTCTTTCCAGTTTAATAACATCCTTCCTATAACAAGGTGACCAAAACTGAACACAATTCTCCAAGTGCAGCCTCACCAACAGCCTGTACAACTGCAACATCACTTCCCAACTTCTATACTTAATGCCCTGACTGATGAAGGCCAGTGTGCCAAAAGCTCCTACCTTGATTTGACTTTCCAAAATGCAAGACCTCACGCTTAGCTAAATTAAACTCCATTTGCCATTTCTCACCCACATCTCCAGATGATCAAGGTCCTGATGCAATTCCTTTTAAACTTCCTCACTGTCCACGATGCCTCCTATTTTAGTGTCATTTACAAACTTACTAATCATGCCTCGTACATTCTCATCCAAATCCATATTATCCATATGGATAATAAACAGTAATGGCCCAGCACTGACCCCTGAGGCACTCCACTAGTCACAGGTCTCCAATCCGATAACTATCCTTCCTCTACTACCCTCTGCTTCCTGCCATCGAGTCAATTGTGTCATCAATTTGCCAGTCCTCTGGCACCTCCTCAGTGACCAGAGAGATATTAAAAATTTTGGCCTGAACCTCTGTAATCTCCTCCCTCATCTCCCACAGGAGGTGATGACCTCCCTGCGACTCATGTGGACTTGGGGATTTATCTACTTTTAAACCTGCCAAAACCTCCAATACCTCCTCAGGCCCAATGTTAAACTGCTGAAAAACTCACAGTCCCTGTTCCTGAATTCTGTAGCTATGTCCTTCTTCTCCCAAGTGAAGTACAGACGGGAAGTACTTGTCTAACACTCTACCAATGTCCTCTGGGTCCACACACATATTGCCCGCTTGATTCTTAATGGGCCCTGCCCTTTCCTTGGTTATCCTATTCCCCTTAATATCCTTATGGAATATCTTGGGATTCTTCCTAATCTTACCCATCAGAGATTTCCATGCCCCCATCTCTGCTGTCCTAATTGCTATCTTAAATTCCTCCTGCCCATTTTATACTCCACTCTAATGTATTAAGTGAATCCTTTAGTTAATAGTGGAACTCTTTTTACATCCCTGTCCTACCTGAAGGTTCTTGGCCCTGGAAAGTTGAGTTGCCAATTCTGCATCTCCATACACCATGCCTTTATGATGGCAACAACATTGCCATTCCACAGACTCTACTGGGCCTGTATTCATGAGAGTTTAGGAGACGAGGGAGTGATCTGATTGTATCATATAAAATTCTCACAGGGCTGGATAGATTAGATGCAGGGAGGATGGTTTCCTTGGCTGGAGAGTCTAGAACCAGAGGACACAATCCCTGGATACAGGAGAGACCATTTAGGACTGAGACAAAGAAACCTTTCTTCATTCAAAAGTAGTGAACCTGTGGAATTCTCTGCCACAGGAGGCCAAGTCACTGACTATATTCAAGAAAGAGATTGAAAAGTTTTAGACATTAAAAGCATCAAAGGACATGGAGAAAGCGAAAGAGAGAGGGTCAGCTCTGAGCAGATTGAATGGCAGGGCAGGTTTGAAGGGCCATATGGATTACACCTACCCCTAGTTTCTATGTTGTGATGAAGACATAAAGAAGTATGCAGAAACCTATAGATAGTTTGGTTGGATGAGTAATAATTTGGCAGATAGAGTATAACATGCGCAAATGTAAAGTTTTCACTTTAGAATAGAATAGCCTTTATTGTCACGTACACTTGAATGAGTGCAGTGAAAAGTTTGTAATGAAGCCTTTTGGTGCCATCTTAGGTACAGAGGATCTAGGTATGAATACTTTTAAAAGTATGGATACTTTTTTAAAAAAAAGTTGTTATATAGTAAAAAACAGATTAAGATGAGAACAGTTGGAAAAGTCCCGAATGATAATAAGTGACCGTAAGTAATTAAGTTCCAGCCTGTATCTGCCGGCCGAGAGCTGGCCTCCATGTTGGCAGTCTCTACCCAAGACTCACTCCGCCACCACTCTGGGACTCGGTACGGGCTCACTCTGTCACAGGACTTGGCCCATGCTCACTCCAACAGGAAAGACAAAGAAAACAAATATTTCTTAAGAGGAGAATGTTTGCAGAATTCCAAGATGCAGAAGGATTTGGATGTTCTGCTTCATGGGTTAGAAAAATTTAGTACGTAAGTACAGCACATCATCAAGAAATTGAGCATCGAAGTGAGAATGTTTGTGAGAATCAAAGTGAGACAGCTTTGAAAGCTGTCTGCAGTTTTGATCTCTGTATTTAAGGATGGAAGTAAATACATTGAAGGTTGTTCAGAGGAGGTTTACTAGGTTGATGCCCGTAGTGAGTGGGTTGTCTTCTGAGAAATCCATTGGACAGACGGTGCTTGTATCCATTGCGTTTAGAAGAGAGGGGTGGTTTGATTCAAGTGATTCTGAATGGTCTTAAAAACATGCACATGGGAAGTATGATTCTTCTTGTAGGTCTGTCCAGAGCTTGAGACAACTGTTTTAAAATTAGGAGTTAGTTTTTCGGGACAGAGATGAGAATTTGGAACTCTGCTACCAAAGGATGTTCACTGATGATTGCTGCACAATGTTCACAGCCATTCTCAGATACGATGCGGTCCATGTTCAAAGCAGCAAGACCAGGAAAATCAACCAGGCTTGGGCTAAAATGTGGCAAATCCATGCCATTGAAATATATAGGATACTTAAGAGGCTTGACAGAGAAATACTGCGAGATTGTTTCCCCTCATGGGAGTGTCCAGGACTAGAGGGTAAATCTCAGAATAAAGGGGCACCAATTTAAGACTGAGATGAGGAGGAATTTCTTCTCTCAGAGTTTTGAGAGTCTTTGGAACTCCTTGCCCCAAAGAGCTGTGGGGGCAGAGTCCTTGTGTATATTTAAGGCTGAGATCGATAGATTCTTGCTCAAAGGTTAGGGAAAGGACAGGAAGATGGATGTGAGGAGTGTTGGATCAGCCATGATCCCATTGAATGGCAGAGCAGGCTGAAGGGGCCAAACGGCCAGCTCCTGTTCCTATTTTTCATGGTTTTAGGGTCATAAATACTAGACTCTCTCCAAAAGGTCAGAATACACCCTTTGACATTCAATGGCATTGCCATCACTGAATCCCCCAGTATCAACCTCCTGGGGGTTATCATTAACCAGAAACTGGATGTATCTAGCCATATTTTGTTTATTTCATTCCTGGGGTGTGGGAGTCACTGGCTGGGCCAGCATTTATTGCCCAACCCTAATTGCCCAGAGGGCAGTTAAGAGTCAGCCACATTGCTGTGGGTCTGGCATCACATGTAGGCCAGACAGGGTAAGGATGACCGTTTCCTTCCCCAAAGTGCATTAGTGAATCAGATGGGGGGGTTTCCAACAATTGGCAATGGATCCACGGTCGTCATTCGACTCTTAATCCCAGAGTTTTATTGTGTTCAAATTCTAACATCCGCTGTGGCAGGATTTGAACTCAGGTCCCCAGATCATTACCTGGATCTCTGGATTTATAGTCCACTAGGCCATCGCCTCCCCAGTAAGTGGCTACAAGGGCAGGTCAGAGGCTAGGAATACTGCAGTGAGTAACTCACCTCCTGACTCCCCAAACTTGCTTCCCATTGACAAGGCAGAAGTCCGGAGTGTGATAGAATGCTCCCACTTGCCTGGATGGGTGCATCTCCAAAAAGGACACCATCTAGGACAAAGCACCACATCCACAAACATCCACACCCTCCACCACCATCACTCAGTAACAGCAGTGTGTACTATCTACTAGATACACTGTGGTAACTCACTTAATGTACTTTGACAGTAATTCCAAACCTACACCCACCCTTTGTCACAACAAGGACAAGGGTAATTGTTGCAAAGGAACACAAGGTACAAAGTTCCTTTCCAAGTCTCACACCACCTTGATTCGGAGTTTTTTAAAAAAGATTCATTCACATTTGTGGATATCGCTGACTGGACCAGCATTTATTGCCCGTCCCTGGTTGCCCCTTGAGAAGGTATGTTTAGATTTTTTTAGATTAGATTACTTACAGTGTGGAAACAGGCCCTTCGGCCCAACAAGTCCACACCGACCCGCTGAAGCGCAACCCACCCATATCCCTACATTTATCCCTTTACCTAATGGTGTTCTGCATCTTGAACCACTGAAGTCTGTGTGCTGTAGGTAGACCCACAATGTCCTTAGAGAGAGAATTTCAGGATATTGACCCAATGACACTGAAGGAACGGTGCTCTATTTCAAAGTCAGGATAGTGAGAGGAACTTGCACGTTGTCATGTTTCATAGAACATAGAAGAATACAACGTAGAACAGCCCTCAATGTTGCACCGACCTGTAAACTATTCTCAGCTCATCCCCCTACACTATCCCATCATCATCCATGTGCTTATACAAGGATTGTTTAAATCTCCCCAATGTGGCTGAGTTGACTACATTAGCAGGAAGGGCATTCCATGCCCTTACCACTCTCTGAGTAAAGAACCTGCCTCTGACATCTGTCTTAAATCTATCACCCCTCAATTTGTAGCTATGCCCCCTTGTACAAGCTGACATCATCATCCTAGGAAAAAGACTTTCACTGTCTACCCTATCTAATCCTCTGATCATTTTGTGTCTCTCTATCAAATCCTCCCTTAGCCTTCTTCTTTCCAGTGAGATCAGACCCAAGTCTCTCAGCCTTTCCTCATAAGACCTTCCCTCCAGACCAGCCAACATCCTGGTAAATCTCCTCTGCACCTTTTCCAATGCTTCTACATCCTTCCTGTAATGGGGCGACCAGAACTGTACACAATATTCCAAGTGTGGCCGAACTAGTGTTTTGTGTAGTTGCAGCATGATATTGTGGCTCCGGAACTCAATCCCTCTACCAATGAAACCTAACACACCGTATGCCTTCTTAACAGCACTATCCATCTGGGTGGCAACTTTCAGGGATCTATGTACACGGACACCAAGATCCCTCTGCACATCCACACTACCAAGAATCTTTCCATTGACCCAGTATTCAGCCTTCCTGTTATTCTTCCCAATGCCCCTTATGATATTATAAACCTCAATAAGGTCACCCTCAACAGCGTGCACTCCAGTGAAAAATGTCCTAGCCTCTCCTTATAACTCAAACACTCCATTCCCGGCAACATCCTGGGAAATTTTTTTGGAACCCTCTCCAATTTAATAATATCCTTCCTGCAGCAGGGTGACCAGAACAGCACATTGTACTCCAGAAGGGACCTCACCAATGTCCAATACAACCTCAACATGACTTTCCAACTCATACACTCAAACAAGGCCTCCTTAACCAGCCTGTCTACCTGTGATACAAATTTCAAAGAGTTATGTACTGAACCCCTATCTCTGTGTTCCATAGCATTACCCTGGGCCCCACCTTTAATTGTATAAGCCCTGCTCTTGTTTGTTTTACCAAAATGCAGCACCTCACATTTATCCAAATTAAACTCCATCTGCCATTCCTCAGCCCATTGGCCCAATTGATCAAGATGCCTTTGTAATCTTAGATAATCATTTTCACTGTCCACTATGCCACCAATTTTTGTGCTATCCACAAACTTACTAACCGTACCTCCTTTATTCTCATCCAAATCATTCATGTAAATGTTATGAAGATGTGGGTGTACTGTACCTTTAAGAGAGCTAGAAGCTGGTAGAGCTACCTGACAGCACCAGCTGTTCTCAATAAGGTAACAATGTAATACCTGGTCAAAAGCTAAGTTAGGTGGTTGCCTGGAAATGACAAAAGAGATTTGAATTAGGCCAATCGGTTTAAAATTCTGGATCAGTGGTGCTGGAAGAGCACAGCAATTCAGGCAGCATCCGAGGACAGGCAAAATCGACGTTTCGGGCAAAAGCCCTTCATCAGGAATAAAAAGCTTTTTATTCCTGATGAAGGGCTTTTGCCCGAAACGTCGATTTTGCCTGTCCTCGGATGCTGCCTGAATTGCTGTGCTCTTCCAGCACCACTGATCCAGAATCTGGTTTCCAGCATCTGCAGTCATTGTTTTTACCCCAATCGGTTTAAAATATTACCTGAAAAATACCAAATTCCAATCAAGTTTAAATTGAGCATATTGACAATCTTAAAAGCGAATGACACAATCTGATGTTTTGGGCGTATAAGACCGTGGAAAATTGAACAGTTGAGAGGAGAACTGCCAGGCCACCAGTACATAAAAAGACTGCCTGAAAAGTAGCTCTCTTCAAGATACCTTTATCGACCAGTAACCTGTGAGGCAGAATCCCCCAAGAAGAAGAAAAGAAGGCCGAAATACCCAGAAGAACGAAAGCTGTCTAGTTTTGAGATATGTTTTAGAACATCGAACATGGAACATTACAGCGCAGTACAGGCCCATCGGCCCTCGATGTTGCGCCAACCTGTGGAACCAATCTGAAGCCCATCTAACCTACACTATTCCATTCTCATCCATATGCCTATCCAATGACCATTTAAATGCTCTTAACTTTGGAGTGTCTACTACAGTTGCAGGCAGTGTATTCCATGGCCCTACTACTCTCTGAGTAAAGAAACTGCCCCTGACATCTGTCCTATATCTATCACTCCTCAATTTAAAGCTATGTCCCCTTGTGCTAGCCATCACCATCCGAGGAAAAAGGCTCTCATTGTCCACCTATCTAACCCTTTGATTATTTTATATGTCTCAATTAAGTCACCTCTCAACCTTCTTCTCTTTAACCAAAACACCCTCAGGTCCCTCAACCTTTCCTCATAAGATCTTCCCTTCATACCCAAGAAACATCCTAGTATATCTCCTCTGAACCCTTTCCAAAACTTCCACATCCTTCCTGTAATGTGGTGACCAGAACTGTATGTAATAATCCAAATGTGGCCGCACCAGAGTTTTGTACAGCTGCAGCATGACCTCATGGTTCTGAAACTAAATCCCTCTACCAATAAAAGCTAATACACTGTATGCCTTCTTAACAAAGCTATCAACCTGGGTGGCAACTTTCAGGGATCTATGTCCATGGACACCGAGATCTCTCTGCTCATCTACACTATCAAGAATCTTACCATTAGCCCAGTACTCTGCATTCCTGTTACTCCTTCCAAAGTGAATCACCTGACACTTTTCCACATTAAACTCCATTTCCCAGCTCTCAGCCCCGCTCTGCAGCTTATCTATGTTTCTTTGTGACCCACAACATCCTTCAGCACTATCCACAACTCCACCGACCTCAGTGTCATCTGCAAATTTACTAACCCATCTTTCTACACCCTCATCCGAGTCATTTACATAAATGACAAACAACAGTGGACCCAAAATAGATCCTTGCGGTACCCCACTAGTAACTGAGCTCCAGGATGAATATTTCCCATCAGCCACCACCCTCTGTCTTCTTTCAGCTCACCAATTTCTGATCCAAACCACTACATTACCCACAATCCCATGTCTCTGTATTTTGTGCATTAGCCTACTGTGGGGAACCTTATCAAACACCTTACTGAAATCCATATACACCACATCAACTGATTTACCCTCATCCACCTGTTTGGTCACCTTCTCAGAGAACTCAATAAGGTTTGTGAGGCACAACCTACGTTCACAAAACAGTGTTGATTACCCCTAATCAACTTATTCATCTCTAGATGATTACAAATCCTATCTCTTATAACCCTTCCCAACACTTTACCCAAAACCAAGGTCAGGCTCACTGGTCTATAATTACCAGGGTTGTCTCTATTCCCCTTCTTGAACAAGGGAACCACATTTGCTATCCTCCAGTCTCCTGGCACTATTCCTGTAGACAATGACGACATAAAGATGTTCATGTGGTTTGTTTTGTAAATCAGAATCGGGAGTTTAATTGGATTAGTATTATAAAAGGGAAGGTAAAAGATAGGTTAGAGGAAGGACTTGTAAATAGTTGTTAGTTAATCAGTCTCTGTTATACTTTAAGAAATAATATTGTTAATTTTTACTTTAACTAGTTCTTGGCCTATCGAATTTTCACAGATTACTGCATGGGAAAATCTTTTCTGTGTTGCTGGTTGTAAATTAAGCAAGAGAGTTTACCCTGTGTCATAAAATAAATGACGAACACAAAGGTGGACCCAGTACTGATCCCTGTGGAACATCGCTGGTCACAGGCCTCCAATCCAATAACAATCCTCCACCATCGCCTTTTGTCTTCTACCATCAAACCAATTTTGTGTCCATTTGGCAAACTCACCCTGAATCCCTTGTGATCTAACGTTACTAATGAGTCTACCATGTTAAACATGGAAACTAGGAGGATGAAGGGGTGGCGCATTCAGCCTTTTTAGCTTGCTCTGCCAATCAATATGATCATGGCTAATCCTCTATCTCAATGCAATATTCCCACGTTCTCTCTGTACCCCTTGTTGTCTCTAAAATTTAAATAATTATGTATCTGCAGTAACTAATTAAGCCATCTTCAACCTTGCTTTTCAAAGCTACGGGTAGGGCAGTGGTCATGGGTTTGGAAGGTGCTATCTATGCAGCTTTGGTGAATTTCTGTAATGTACTTTGTAACAGTTCTCATTGATCCCCATTGGTTCCAGTTTTGCTAGGGCCCCTTGATCTGCATTCGGTCAAACACAGCCTTAATGTCAAGGGCATTAACTCTCCCTTCACCTTTGGAATTCAGCTCTTTTGTCCCTGTTTGAAGGAATAAGGACCAGTAACAAAAAAGGGTTTGTGAAAACAAAAGGGTGTTTTCTGATTTGGTGTCAATAAGCAAGGAAACAACAAGTGCCTTTTGGAGCTGAGATGCTTATAATTGAGGTGATTGAGGGGAGGTAGAGAGTCGCTGACTGGATGCTCAGGGTAAGAGCCAAAGGATCGAGCCCAGCAGGGATTGGAGGAGGAGGGTGTCACTGTTTATCTTCAGAAGAATATGGTTAATACTGCACTGTTAATCTATCTACTTTAATGTCCATGGTCACTCTGGGCCTTAATCCAGAACCTTTCTTTGCTCTAGCAACTGGCATTCCACATTAACAGATGCTTCAGCACTCAAACAGTGGGCAGGTTTGGATACATGTGAAGTGTAATCTGTGTGTGTTCAGCTCATGAACTAGGGAGACTGCAAAATATTGTTAATAATTCAAGTCAGCCAACGAGTGTGGAATAACAGTTCCTTTATTAAAGATGTGATAGGTCAGCAAGATCTTGGAATTATCCAGTTGTTTAGTGTAAGCTCAGCAGAAAGGCTTTGCAGTTTAGGAGAGGCTGCACTGATAATTGCTGAGATTCAGGACATTGTGATCAGGTGTCCACCTGAAACTTTCCCTTTGGTATTCAGGTGAAGCCAGTGCAAGTGTCCCACCCTCCTGCTACCTGACTGTCCAATCAGTGTACACAAGACATGAAATCCACACTGATGCTGTGTGGGTCTGGGGTCTCTGTCCATGCTGCAAGCTCCTTTGTTGAACTGTACTTGTAGTAATTTGTGCCGACAAATATGAAGATGCCCTCAGTGTTACACATCGCACCATCCACATGGGAATGACCAATCTGGAACCCATTACCTAAAACTCTGGGTGTCTGTTCCAGATTGACACTCTGCACCTGATTACCTGCAACATCACAGAGGAAGAAAGGTTAAAAAGAACAGGTTTTGTTTTTAACCAGCAACTTTCATAATCTCAGAACATCATAAACTCATTCCTTTACAAAAGGGAAGAACTTTACAAAGTAGAGTTTCTCTTGTAATGTTTGAAATGAAGCAGCCAGTTTACACATGGTGAGATCCCAGATAAAATAATCACCTTTAAACGTGAACAAGACAGCAACAGGCTGTGTAATCCTTCCTTAAATAAGGTCACCATTGTCCAACCGGTCCGTATGGCTGCTCTCATTAGAGAGAGACAACGGCAGGAGGTTTGACCTAATGGTCCCCAATCCTCAGGTGAAGGGAGAGGTTGTGAAGGAGAATCCTTCCTGGTAAGCTCAGCTAGTGAGACTATTGAACCCACATTGCTGGTGTTATTCTGCACTGCAACCAGCTGACCAGGTGAGTGAATAAAGTTGGCTTTGTCTGTATCCCAATGCCCTCGCCAGTATGCAAAATGGAAGAACAGTTAGTGAGAAGATATCAGAGGACTCCTGAAGTACTTGTGTGGATATCATGGACTGCCTGCCTCTTCCCCCTGAGTATTCTGCCTCCATGCTGACACCCAGTGGGGTCACCATTTCCCTGAACATATGACCGATGTAGATGTCAAACTGGGGAATGCATCAAAGTGACTTAAATTGTCGCTCAAAGTCCAATGCCAGAGGTCACATGTCTGCAGCTAGGGGCACTCTGGCACACATAGCCATCTGTGTCACATTTAGCACCAACTGGGGGACATGCTTCCCATGCAGCGGAACTGGCTTGCCTTGCCTTTACTTTAGTCTTTGGATACATTGTGACTGGAGAGCAACAAGAAGACATTTTATTTAAGCTTGATTTTATTTCAATGCATTGTTCTTCTTCACTTTATTCTCTATAAAGAGCTGCTATATTTTAATACTGACCCTCTGACAGTGCGGCACTCCCTCAGCACTGACACTCTGACAGTGCGGCACTCCCTCAGCACTGACACTCTGACAGTGCGGCACTCCCTCAGCACTGACCCTCTGACAATACGGCATTCCCTCAGTACTGACCCTCCGGCAGTACGGCACTCCCTCAGTACTGACCCTCCGGCAGTACGGCACTCCCTCAGTACTGACCCTCCGGCAGTACGGCACTCCCTCAGTACTGACCCTCCGGCAGTACGGCACTCCCTCAGTACTGACCCTCCCTCAGCACTGACCCTCAGACTGTACACTGCTCCCTCAGCATTGATCCTCCAATAGTGTGCCACTCCTTCAGCACTGACCTTCAGACAGTGCAGCACTCCCTCAGCACTGACTTTCAGACAGTGCAGTGCTCCCTGAGCACCAACCCTTCAACAATGTGGTAATCTTGAAGTTGTTAAAATAACAGACTACATTGAGACTTTTCACAGAGATCACTGTAACATAAATATTTGTCTTACCCCTGATGACATAGAGAAGAGATGTTCCTGGGCATATAAATGTTGCATCAACACCTGCACCGGAGATTCCCAGCTCTTCTGTGATAGGTTTGGGATAGCCTTCAATCAAGGTGTACTGTGCCTCAGCTTTGTAAATGAATAATTGTGATCCCTGAAAGTCAAAGAAACAATTTTCGAGAATTTATTGTGTTAAACTTTAAATCATTTCCATTCATGAAAGACAGAAATGTAAACACAAGAGAGAGTCAATGAGGGTCATGCAATTGGTGTGGTGCACATGGATAGTTGAAGAGCATTTGATATTTTGTCCATGACTCTGTTGTGGACCAGGTTGCAACTCAGGGAATAAAAGGGACAGTATTCACATGGAAACAAAACTGTTTTTCACATTAGAGGAACATTTTATAGTGGAGATCCCCAGGGCCAGTGTTAACACCCTTGCTTTTTCTGGTAAACAGTAATGATCTAGATCTTGGTGTGTGGGGACTAGTTGAAAGTTTGCAGAGTTTATGAAACGTGGAAGTATTTTGAACTGTGGCTTCATCCTAAACACAGCGTTGATGAGAAGGAGCAGCAAGCTTAAAAGAGTGTGATGAGGAGGGAGTGGCTTCATTCTGAACAGACAGCTGATATAGGCTGAATGTGAAAATAGCCTGGTAATCACAGAGTAGTTAGTCTGACATCTGTGGTAGGGAAATTTATTACAAAATATTATGAGGGACAGGAATAATCACTAGAAAGGCATAGATTGATCGGGGATAGTCAGCACAGATTTTTTTAGAGGGAGATCTTGTCTGACTAATTTAATTGATGTTTTTCAAAAGGTCACTAAATAGGTTGATGAGGGCAGTGCAGTTGATGTGGTTTATATAGTCTCAGTAAAGCCTTTGACAAGGTCCCACATGGAAGGCTGGTCCAAAACGTCAGAGCCCATGGGATCCAAGGCAAGTTAGCAAACTGGATCCAAAATTGGCTTATAGACAGGCGGCACAGGGGGATGGTGGAGGGATGATTCTGTGATTAGAAGCCTGTGACCAACAGTGTATCACAAGGATCTTTGCTGTTTGTTATGTATTAATGAGTTGGATGTGAATAAGAATGTTTAATCAGTAAGTTTGTAGACAACATGAAAATTGGTGGGTGTTGTAGATAGTGAGGAGGATTGTCTCAAGCTACTGTCTGATATTGATCAGCTGGTAAATTGGGCAGAGCTATGGCAGATGGAATTTAATCCTGATAAGTGTGAGGTGATGCATTTTGGGAGGTCTAATAAGGAAAGGATATGCACAGTGAATGGTCAGTCCCTGGGATTACTGAAAAACCAAATAAACAAGACCATAGGTCCCTGAAGGTGTCTGCATGGATAGACAGGGTGGGGAAGAAGGTATACAGCAAGCTGGCCTTCATTATCCAGGGTATACAATATCAGAGCAAGGAAATCTTGTTACAACTTAATAAAGCATTGGTTAGGCCACAGATGGAACACTGTGTGCAATTCTGATTGCCACAATATTGGATGGAAATGATTATATTGGAGAGGGTGCAGAGGAGATTCACCAGGATGCTGCCTGGGATGGAAAGGCTCAGTTATGAAGAGAGACTGGATAGGCTGGGTTTGTTTTCCATGGAGCGGGGAAGCTGAGGGGGGATCTGATTGATGTATACAAAACTATGAGAGATATAGACAGAATAGATCATGAGAATCTTTTCCCCATGGCAGGCATGTTTAAGACCAGATGGGATAAATTTAAGGTGAGGAGCAAGTGGTTTAGAGGAGATCTGAGAGAATTCACCCCTCCAGTAGAAATTTGGAAGGCACTGCCTGAGAGAGTGGTGGAGGCAGGTACTCTGACACCACTGAAGGAGCATCTGGATGAGCACTTAAAACACCAGGCTATAGTAGGTTATGGACTAAGTGCAGTAGATGGGATTAATGTAGTTTAGTGTTTGGTGGTCAGCATGCACATGGTGGGCTGAAGGTCTAATTCGATATTCTATAACTCTAGCAATTGGGGATGAGAGAGGCATTCCTGTGCAGTAAACGTAACCCCAGCATGGTGTTTTAGCTCTTGGTGCCAGGGTCAATGAGATCACAGAGAGGCTGCAGGATGTCTTTTTGGGAAAGGGGCGGGAGTGTGACTGCCAGAGGTCATGGTCCAGCAATGACAGCCAGGAAGAAGGAGGATGGCAGAGTTGGGAAGAAATTAAAACAACAGGAGCTCAGGAGCAAGAAGCTCAGAATTACACCCAGTGCCATGTGCTAGCGATCAGAAGAACAGGAGGGGTGGCTGGAGAACTGGTATAGGAGGGAGGGCCTGAGATTTCAGAGGCTTTGGAACTGGTTCTGAGGTAAGTGGAACAAGCTGGACAGGTTACAGCTTAATGAGACTGGGAGTGATATCCTCACGGGTATTTACAAGGGCTGCTAGGGTGGGTTTAAACCAGATCATCATCGGGACGGGAACCTCAGGGGGAACCCAAACTGGAAAGCAGTTCAGCTGGTAACAGGAAGTTGAAAAGCTGCAAGGGAGATCAGAACACAGGAGAAACGTCAGCCTAAAGGATATGGGGGAGAAAGCAGGTACAGGCTACTAAGTCGGATAACGAACCACGATCAGATTGTACAGCAGAAAAGACTCGAAGGCTGAATGGCCAGCTCTTGCTCCTGTTTTCTCAGTTTCTATGAAACAAAGCTAAGCATCGAGTACGCTTTAAAAGTGGAATAATGTCAAAAAAAGGCAAGATAATTTGATCTAAAGACGCAATTAATGATACATGGATATGACCCAATTATCACTACAGAACCATGGCAGCAAGGCGATCAGGACTTGGAGCTGATTATTTAAAGGTATTCGACACTTGGGAAGGAAGGACAAGAAGGAAAAGGAGATAGAGTTGTGCTGGAATTCTGTATCCTAGAGGACTGTGGAGACTCAGTCTTTGAGTTTATTTCAGGTAGAGGTTGATAAGTTTTGGATTTGGTTTTGGAGATTGAACACTTCAATGTCCTTTACCCATTCCATCAGCCAGCATTATATGAAATGGCACAGCGGACCATGCAACTTGAGAGATCTACTCATGATCCCACTTATATATATACACACAGATTAATGAGGACAGATTGTGGAAATTCCTGAAGGTGTCGTCAGACCAGGGGCTGTTACTTACCTGGATAAAGTACATCTTCTTGTTCCAGGTGAAAACTCCATCGATTTTGCCGTGCAGTGATGGCCAGGTAGAATGAATTTGCCATGGGTGCCAGCCATCTTTTTTGGAGTCCAGACGAAAGTACACATTAGCTGGAAAGACCAATAGAAGCAGCCAGGATGAGGAGAGCCTTGTCAGAAAGTGAATACTCCCACACCAAGCCCAACATTGTGAGAAATCTCTGTAATCAGTGGGAGACAATGGTCTACATCCAGGTTAAAGTCCTGGGGTCCTGGGTTCAAATCCCACCATGGCAGATGGTGGAATTAGAATTCAATAAAAATCTGGAATTAAGAATCTATTGAAGACCAGGAAGTTGTTGTCTATTGTCAGAAAAAAAAGTTTTGTTTGCTAATGCCTTTGAGGGAAATCTGCCAACCTTATCCGGTCTGGCATCTTTGTGACTCCAGACCCACAGCAATGTGATTGACTTTTAACTGCCCTCTGCATATTTAGGAATGGACAATAAATACTGGGCCAGTCAGTGACACTCATATCCCATAATCAAATAAAAAAAATCAGGGAGATACCAGACTCCCGCTCATCCCTGTCTGACTGTGGTATTCCCAATTTTATTTTGGAAACCATGAGTTCCCAGGTGTTGGAGTCAAGTCTCATGCATCCTTCAATCCCACGTTCATGGCCGTTCTTTAAGTGAGAATTGAAAGAGTTTGGTGCAGCCACAATACTGTACCACGATGGACCTGTTTCCTTCACTGAATGTGCACTGGCAGGAGTTGATGAATACACAGGAAGAAGCTCTGACCCTTTTTTACTTCTGATGGAATGTCACTAACAAAGGGATAAAATTCGGGTTCTCTATTCAATGATGCTGCCAGACCCATTGAGTTTCTCCAGCCTTGTTCAATTCCCAGCATCTGTTTTTGTTGAATAATTCCACTTAACCGAGAGACAGATAATCAGGATTTCACAAAGTACAGGGCAGCAGACAGCTGTCTGAACTCGAAAGCTCAGCCACCAACTGAATGGAGTATTCCCACTGAATGGAGTATTCCCACTGAATGGAGCATTCCCACTGAATGTGATACTCACCTCGGAATGCGTAAACTCTTCCGAGTTCATCTTCATTAAACTCATCAAAGGACCGGTTACTGCAACGGTTATAAATGGAAGGATCTGCAGTTTTGTTCCCATGGCCTGTGGATGAGAGAAAAAGTCCATAATATCCCAGTTCTGGAGTTAATATCCAGCCTGAACTTTCCATGTTTCTAAAACAGGAGCAATAACAAACTTCTCACCTCGACCTTCACACCGCATGAAGTAATTCCGTGCATCCTTGGGGTAGTTCTCAAATGCCTGGCCAGTGTGAGGGTTGAACCGAGTGAAGTTTGACCCTTGGAAGCAGTAATGACGATCAATCCACCTCATGGCTGCTGTGCACTGATGTGTCCCTGTCCATGTTCTCACCTTCACTGTGTTGGTGCTGAGATCAAACAGGTATGTGGTATCTCCTGCAAACACAAGTGTAGAAAGAGGCTACAGTACTGGGGTAGTGCTGAGGGAGTGCCACACTGTCGGAGGGTCAGAGCTGAGGGAGTGACACACTGTCAGAGGGTCAGTGCTGAGAGAGGGCCGCACTTTCAGAGGGTCAGTGCTGAGGGAGTGCCACACTGTCTGAGGGACAGTGCTGATGGAGTGTGCACTGTCAGAGGATCAGTGCTGAGGGAGTGCTGCACTGTCAGAGGGTCAGTGCTGAGGGAGCGCCGCACTGTCAGAGGGTCAGTGCTGAGGGAGTGCCACACTGAGGGTCAGTGCTGAGGGAGTGCTGCACTGTCAGAGGGTCAGTGCTGAGGGAGTGCCACACTGAGGATCAGTGCTGAGGGAGTGCCGCACTGTCGGAGGGTCAGTGCTGAGGGACCGCCACACTGTCGGAGGGTCAGTGCTGAGGGAGTACCGCACTGTCGGAGGGTCAGTGCTGAGGGAGTACCGCACTGTCGGAGGGTCAGTGCTGAGGGAGTACCGCACTGTCGGAGGGTCAGTGCTGAGGGAGTGCCGCACTGTCGGAGGGTCAGTGCTGAGGGAGCGCCGCACTGTCAGAGGGTCAGTGCTGAGGGAGTGCCACACTGAGGGTCAGTGCTGAGGGAGTGCTGCACTGTCAGAGGGTCAGTGCTGAGGGAGTGCCACACTGAGGATCAGTGCTGAGGGAGTGCCGCACTGTCGGAGGGTCAGTGCTGAGGGACCGCCACACTGTCGGAGGGTCAGTGCTGAGGGAGTACCGCACTGTCGGAGGGTCAGTGCTGAGGGAGTACCGCACTGTCGGAGGGTCAGTGCTGAGGGAGTACCGCACTGTCGGAGGGTCAGTGCTGAGGGAGTGCCGCACTGTCGGAGGGTCAGTGCTGAGGGAGTGCCGCACTGTCGGAGGGTCAGTGCTGAGGGAGTGCCGCACTGTCGGAGGGTCAGTGCGGAGGGAGTGCCGCACTGTTGGAGGGTCAGTGCTGAGGGAGTGCCGCACTGTCGGAGGGTCAGTGCTGAGGGAATGTTGCACTGTCGGAGGGTCAATGCGGAGGGAGTGCCGCACTGTTGGAGGGTCAGTGCTGAGGGAGTGTTGCACTGTCAGAGGGTCAGTGCTGAGGGAGTACCGCACTGTCGGAGGGTCAGTGCTGAGGGAGTGCTGCACTGTCGGAGGGTCAGTGCTGAGGGAGTGCTGCACTGTCGGAGGGTCAGTGCTGAGGGAGTGCCGCACTGTCGGAGGGTCAGTTTTGAGGGAGTGCCGCACTGTCAGAGTGTCAGTGCTGAGGGAGTGCCGCAATGTCGGAGGGTCACTGCTGAGGGAGTGCCACACTGTCAAAGGGTCAGAGCTGAGGGAGTGCCGCACTGTAGGAGGGTCAGTACTGAGGGAGTGCCGCACTGTTGGAGGGTCAGTGCTGAGGGAGTTCTGCACTGTCAGAGGGTCAGTGCTGAGGGAGTGCCGCACTCTTGGATGGTCAGTGCTGAGGGAGTGCTGCACTGTCGGAGGGTCAGTGCTGAGGGAGGGGGTTCTGTCGGAGGGTCAGTGCTGAGGGAGTGTCGCACTGTCAGAGGGTCAGTGCTGAGGGAGTGCCGCACTGTTGGATGGTCAGTGCTGAGGGAGTGCTGCACTGTCGGAGGGTCAGTGCTGAGGGAGTGGGCTCTGCCAGAGAGTCAGTGCTGAGGGAGTGGGCGCTATCGGTGGGTCCGTGCTGAGGTATTGCCGCACTGTCAGAGGGTCAGTGCTGAGGGAGTGCTGCACTGTCGGAGGGTCAGTGCTGAGGGAGTGCTGCACTGTCGGAGTGTCAGTGCTGAGTGAGTGCCGCACTGTCGGAGGGTCAGTGCTGATGGAGTTCTGCACTGTCAGAGGGTCAGTGCTGAGGGAGTGCTGCACTGTTGGACGGTCAGTGCTGAGGGAGTGGGCTCTGTTGGAGGGTCAGTGCTGAGGGAGTGTCGCACTGTCAGAGGGTCAGTGCTGAGGGAGTGGGCGCTATCGGAGGGTTCGTGCTGGGGGAGTGCCGCACTGTCAGAGAGTCAGTGCTGAGGGAGTGGGCGCTATCGGAGGGTCCGTGCTGAGGGAGTGCCGCACTGTCAGAGGGTCAGTGCTGAGGGAGTGCCGCACTGTCAGCGGTTCAGTGCTGAGGGAGTGGGCGCTATCGGAGGGTCAGTGCTGAGGGAGTGGGCGCTATCGGAGGGTCAGTGCTGAGGGAGCGGGTGCTATCGGAGGGTCCGTACTGAGGGAGTGCTGCACTGTCGGAGGGTCAGTGCTGAGGTAGTTCTGCACTGTCAGAGGGTCAGTGCTGAGGGAGTGCTGCACTGTTGGATGGTCAGTGCAGAGGGAGTGCTGGACTGTCGGAGGGTCAGTGCAGAGGGAGTGGGCGCTATCGGAGGGTCCGTGCTGAGGGAGCGCCGCACTGTCAGAGAGTCAGTGCTGAGGGAGTTCTGCACTGTTGGATGGTCAGTGCTGAGGGAGTGCTGCATGTCGGATGGTCAGTGCTGAGGGAGTGCTGCACTGTAGGAGTGTCGGTGCTGAGGGAGTGCCGCACTGTTGGAGGGTCAGTGCTGAGGGAGTTCTGCACTGTCAGAGGGTCAGTGCTAAGGGAGTGCTGCACTGTTGGATGGTCAGTGCTGAGGGAGTGCTGCACTGTCGGAGGGTCAGTGCTGAGGGAGTGGGCACTATCGGAGAGTCCGTGCTGAGGGAGTGCCGTGCTGTCAGAGGGTCAGTGCTGAGGGAGCGGGTGCTATCGGAGGGTCCGTACTGAGGGAGTGCTGCACTGTCGGAGGGTCAGTGCTGAGGTAGTTCTGCACTGTCAGAGGGTCAGTGCTGAGGGAGTGCTGCACTGTTGGATGGTCAGTGCAGAGGGAGTGCTGGACTGTCGGAGGGTCAGTGCAGAGGGAGTGGGCGCTATCGGAGGGTCCGTGCTGAGGGAGCGCCGCACTGTCAGAGAGTCAGTGCTGAGGGAGTTCTGCACTGTTGGATGGTCAGTGCTGAGGGAGTGCTGCATGTCGGATGGTCAGTGCTGAGGCAGTACTGCACTGTAGGAGTGTCGGTGCTGAGGGAGTGCCGCACTGTTGGAGGGTCAGTGCTGAGGGAGTTCTGCACTGTCAGAGGGTCAGTGCTAAGGGAGTGCTGCACTGTTGGATGGTCAGTGCTGAGGGAGTGCTGCACTGTCGGAGGGTCAGTGCTGAGGGAGTGGGCGCTATCGAAGAGTCCGTGCTGAGGGAGTGCCGTGCTGTCAGAGGGTCAGTGCTGAGGGAGTACCGCACTGTCTGAGGGTCAGTGCTGAGGGAGCGGGCACTATCAGTGGGTCAGTGCTGAGGGAGTGGGCGCTATCAGAGGGTCAGTGCTGAGGGAGTGGGCGCTATCAGAGGGTCAGTGCTGAGGGAGCGGGCACTATCTGAGGGTCAGTGCTGAGGGAATGCTGCATTGTCGGAGGGTCAGAACTGAGGGAGTGCCACACTGTCGGAGGGTAAGTGCTGAGTGAGTGCCGCACTATTGGAGGGTCAGTGCTGAGGGAGTGCTGCACTATTGGATGGTCAGTGCTGAGGGAGTGCTGCACTGTTGGATGGTCAGTGCTGAGGGAGTGCTGCACTGTTGGATGGTCAGTGCTGAGGGAGTGCTGCACTGTCGGATGGTCAGTGCTGAGGGAGTGCTGCACTGTCGGAAGGTCATGTCCCACTTCAGGGAATGGTTTTACCTTTGAAGAAAAGCACAGAATCATGTTGACACTCTCCCTCAGGACACTCGACTGCAGCTCCCAAATTATCCGGAACTTCATGGAATTTGTCTTGAATGAGGAACTGGCCTTCTGGTTTATTGCCATTGTATTGCCAGACATGATTCCCCTGAAAAACAAGAAGTGTTTAATGAGTGATTTGAAAGTGAAAGCTGGAATTGAATCTTGTCCCTGAAATCATTAAATATTGCTGAACAAGTTGAGAAGATCTGTGGGAAGCGTAATATGTTTGTGGTTTTGCAAATATTGTTTTTCTTCACCAATCTCTGTCCCCTCCAATCCAGTATTCTTTCCAAGGGGGGTGGCTGTCACTGGCTGGGCAGGCATTTATTGCCTATCTTGGAGCCACTGGGTTTTTGTGATCAGAGTTGAGAGTGTGGTGCTGGAAAAGCACAGCAGGTCAGACAACGTCTGAGGAGCAGAAGAAACGATGTTTTGGGCAAAAGCCCTTCATCAGTCTACCTTGAAGAAGAACATTCTGTCATGCTGCTCTGGTGAGTTTTTATGGTGCATCCGGAATGCTGCATCGATGTGATCCGGTAATCCGGGCCAGGTTTCATTGATGAATTTGGCTGCAGCACGGAACCCTTTCCACAGAAACGCATCTATCAGACAACACAAGCAGACTGTTAGGAAGCTCAGCATCAAGGTTTTCTCTCTGCTCTCGTACATAAGAAAGATTAACAACAATTTTTTTTATTTTTACAGCAACTTCAACAGAATAAAACATCCCATGGAGCAATATTTAAACATAAATTGGTCAAAGACCGAAAGAGGGGCAGAGCAAAGTAGAGAGACGGAGGGAGAGAGAGAGAGAGAAAGATGGAGAAAGAGGTAGGGAGAGGGAGAGGTACAAAGTGGGAAGGAGAAAGAGGCAGCGAGGCAGAGAGGTTTAAGGAAGGAACCAGGAGGTGGAGCCATGACCACCAATGATAGAATGGTTTAATTTGGGGACACCCAGAACCCAGCGATTCAGCTGAGACTGAATTAGCATAAACATATCTGAGTTCAGCATCACCTTCTTACTCGTGTACCAATCCCCCTTACCCATCTCTTTCCATTCTTTCCATAAGCAAGGTTTGAGAACAATGGACAGTACAGCATAGGAACGCAATTTTTGTTTTATGAGGGAAGACTCCTTTCCCAGTCTGGGCCTGGGCTTTGATGTTGAAGTGAAAACAAACTGAGTTTGTCCAATCTCTGCTCAGAACGAAGACCCTCCAAACTAGACATCATCCTGGTAACCGTATCTGTACTCGTTCTGAAACCTCCCCATCCTTCTGGTCATGTGGTGACCAGGACTGTATGCAATGAGATGTTGAATGAGGACTGGATGACGTTTGGCTCATGTCACCCTGTCACTGACCCATTTCTAGTCCAGCATCTAATCGTAGGCCAGAATCTAAATTGGGTTTGGTTCCCAAAACCTGACGAAGCAAACAGACCAACAGTTTGTGCTGAGTTACTGACCTCGGGAATCAGATGCTTTTGGTCTTGAAATAAACAAAATGATTTGGTTTTGTTTTGCCATGGGATGTGGGTATTGTTGGTAAGCCCAGCTTTTGTTGCTCATCTCTAATTGCCCTTAAACTGAGGAGTTTGCTCAGCTTTTCTAGAGGGTGGTTAAGAGTCTGGAGCCACATGTAGGCCAGACCAGGTAAGGAAGGCAGATCCTCCTCCCTAAAGGGCATTAGTGACCCAGATGGGTTTTTACAACAATCAATGATGTTACATGGTCACTATCACTGAAAGACGCTCTTTCCATTAATTAATTTGTTAATTGAATGTAAATTCTATCAGCTGCTATTGGTGACCGTTGGCCCCATGTTCTCAGAAGGTCTGCCTTTGGCACTAGATTACAAACCAGTACACCATCATCTCTCCTAAATGTGAATGGTTTTTTTGTTCTGTGTGGGAAGTTGAACCACGAGGGAAATCTCCTCTTCCAAACTGGGTCCGGGCCCGGCCTATGATCTCACCTCGGAAAAAGTAGGTAACTCCTTGCTCATCCAGGGTGATTGCATCAAACCCGAGACCATCACAGCGATTGGGAAAACCTGAAGAAATAAATTGTGAACACTTAATGAAAGGACATTAAATAAACATAATGGTCAGGAATCTGGAACCCACTGATATCCTGACAAAATCAGCTGAAAAAGTCTTTATTCATTGCCTTCCTACATGGTGTTACCGGAGATCAGGGATTCAGTTGACTGAGATTTGCTTCTTTCGGACCAGGTGGGAGTGCCCTCAGCCAATAGCATTGGGAAAGGAATGCTGCAATCTGATTCGTTGCAATGTGTCAGTGATACATAACTGGGCTGAAATGACCAAAGAGGGAGATTTCAGATGTTAGGATTCCATGGACTAACGGGGTGGGTCTATCCTATAGGGTGAGTGAATATACGGATGACTCTCACTGCCTGAAGACTCACTCTCAGAGCAGATATTCAATGTTGCTTTCTTTCCACAACTAATGGCAAAGCAAACAGGCGATAGTCCAGAGAAACTGCACCTGGCACAGTTTTCAACAACAATAAATCCTAGAAGGGGGCTGGCCGCATTAAATTTAGAAACGAATGATAAGCCAGGATCAGTTAAAAGCTACATAGCATTTGGACATTGATATAATAATCATCATAAAAGGATCTAATTTAAGGGAGATTTTGAAAGGGAGAAATCCGAGCCAGTTATATGATGCTAGATTTGGAAAGATTGTCTTCCTTGAGACAAGACAGAGACTGTCCACCATAAACTGGGCAAATTTGTTTACGGGTAAAACGACAGGAGGCCAATGCAAATGGTTCAAAAAGGAATTTGTAAAGCAACATCAGTTTATATCTGTTAGAGACCACGAGCTCCACTTCATAAAAAAACACAGCCATGGTCAACAAAGGAGGGTAGGCAACGGCCTAGTCATGTTATTGCGTGATTATTAGTCCAGAAACCCAGCTAATGTCCTGGAGACCAGCAGATAGTGGAATTTGGTTTCAATACTAAAGATAACTTTAATTAAGAATCTACTGATGACAATGAGACCATTGTCAATTCTCAACAAAAACCTATCTGGTTCTTAATCTCCTTCAGGGAAGGAAATTTGCCATCATTACCTGGTCTGATCTACAAGTGACTCCAGACCCACAGCAATGTGGCTGACTCGCAACTCTGACAGGGGGAAGCAAGCCACACTGTTCACAAGCAACAAAGGGTCAGGCAGTCATGCCAGTCATGCCCATGCCCAGGGTGAATTTAAGAAAAGTTAAAACACAAGAGAAAGCTGAAAGCAGAAGTGTGTAATTGCTGGAATTTTGTAAGGACTGCAGATGCTGGATGTCAGAGTCAATAAAATGTGGAGCTGAAAAGGCGCATCAGGTAAGACAGTATCACAGGCCCCTCTGACAGGTCAGGCAGTAACACAGGCCCCTTGGGCAGGTCAGGCAGTATCACAGGCCCCTCGGACAGGTCAGACAGTATCAGAGGCCTCTCTGACAGGTCAGACAGTATCAGAGGCCCCTTAGGCAGGTCAGATTGTATCACAGGCCCCTCGGACAGGTCAGACAGTATCAGAGGCCTCTCTGACAGGTCAGACAGTATCACAGGCCCCTTAGACAGGTCAGATTGTATCACAGGCCCCTCGGACAGGTCAGACGGTATCACAGGCCCCTTAGGCAGGTCAGATTGTATCACAGGCCCCTCGGACAGGTCAGACAGTATCAGAGGCCTCTCTGACAGGTCAGACAGTATCACAGGCCCCTTAGACAGGTCAGATTGTATCACAGGCCCCTCGGACAGGTCAGATTGTATCACAGGACCCTCGGACAGGTCAGACAGTATCACAGGCCTCTCCGACAGGTCAGACAGTATCACAGGCCCCTTGGACAGGTCAGATTGTATCACAGGCCCCTTGGACTGGTCAGACAGTATCACAGGCCTCTCTGACAGGTCAGACAGTATCACAGGCCCCTTGGACAGGTCAGATTGTATCACAGGCCCCTCGCACAGGTCAGGCAGTATCACAGGGCCCTCGGACAGGTCAGATTGTATCACAGGCCCCTCGGACAGGTCAGACAGTATCACAGGCCCCTTGGGCAGGTCAGGCAGTATCACAGGCCCCTCGGACAGGTCAGACAGTATCACAGGCCCCTCGGACTGGTCTGAATATATCACAGGCCCCTCGGACTGGTCAGACAGTATCACAGGCCTCTCTGACAGGTTAGACAGTATCACAAGCCCCTTGGACAGGTCAGACAGTATCACAGGCCCCTCAGACAGGTCAGACGGTATCACAGGCCCCTCGCACAGGTCAGACGGTATCACAGGCCTCTTGGACAAGTCAGACAGTATTGGAGGCCTCTCTGACAGGTCAGACAGTATCACAGACCCCTCGGACAGGTCAGACAGTATCACAGGCCCCTCGGACAGATCAGACAGTATCACGGGCCACTCGGACAGGTCAGACAGTATCACGAGCACTTCGGACGGGTCAGACAGTATCACAGGCCCCTCGGACGGGTCAGACAGTATCACAGGCCCCTCGGACAGGTCAGACAGTATCACGGGCCCTTCAGACAGGTCTGACAGTATCACGGGCCCTTCAGACAGGTCTGACAGTATCACAGGCCCCTCAGATGATGTCTGACCTGCTGTTCCTTTCCAGCTCCACATTTTATCAAGTGTCTAATTGCTGTCACTTATGGAGGGGATTACGAGTCACATGCCTCCAGAGTAGATTTGGGAAATTTGGAATTCTCTTTGGCAAATGTTAACTGATGATTGAAGGATTGATTGTCAGTTTTAAATCTGAGATTGACAGGTTTTGTTCACCATTAAAGGATATCAGGTGTAAAGTTGGGTAGACAGAGTTCAGTTGCAGGTCAGCTATGACCTTACTGAATGACGGGGCTGAGGTGAGTGAGGTAAATTGCCTCCTGGTGTACACAGAGGAGAGGAGCCAAGTGGAGACAAACCTGCACGGCTGGGGTGGGCGTGCTCCTGCCTCAGCTCATCTTCCGTAATGTTTGGTAGGTGCTTCATCCTGGAATTAAAGAACAAATCATCACATTCTCAATCATTCTTTATTCTGAAGAACAATTTTTAATTGTACTCCTTTCAATTTACTATCCTCCAGCAGAAATAAATTCCCTTTCTTTAGAATTGTAGCCTAGAGCTCTCCTGCAGTCTCCTTTTCTACCTTCCCCTCTATCAGTCTCAATCAGAGAATGGAGCAAAGGATCCAGAAGTAAAAGCAATTTTCTTTCTCTCTTGTTCCTGACCTGAGTACAGCCTCAAGCTCTTCAATTCTGTGCATTTATTTGATCATCTCATAGTTTGGTTTGAAGCTACACAAAAGAAATCTGGGAGTTTTGGCATTTAACGAGTTTAATTCACATGTTTTTGCTAAGTCCTGGCATAAATCATTTTAAAACGGACAGTGGACAAACTCAGTCGCCTTTTTGGTCAGTTAACGGCATGTCCTTAACTTTCAGTAAGGAAACAGTTTAACAGTTGGCAGCATGGTACTCTGCAGGAGCTTGGCACAAAGGCATTACTCACCAGGGGTAAGAGAAGCTGAGGACCACAGCCCAGGACAGACACAATCCTCCCAGCAGAAGCTTCATGGTCACTTGGTAGATCTGTCTGGACTGAGTGTTGTGCCCAAGCCTGGGGCTTTATATATCCAGTTCTGCAGCCTCGTTTCAAAATAAACAGATGGCAAGGTCCTTCCAGAGAACAGAGGTCAGAACAAACAGTACCTGACTCACCATCTCTTTCGAAAGGTATTTGATAAAGTTGCACATATCAGATTTGTTCACAAAGCTAACACGCGTGAAGTTAAAGGGACAGCAACAGAATGGGCACAAAGTTGGCAAAGGGCCAGAGAGCGGGAGGAAGAGCAGAACACAATCAGGATCCCTATGGCATGGAGTCAGGGCCATGGCACTTAATGAACTGAGTACATGGGCATCATTTCAACGTTAGAAAATGGCAGAGAAGGTGGAATAGATTGGAGGGAGGAGGACAGGGGCACACCTACAGAGAAGAAAGCCAGGCTGGTGAAAAGGTGAGATGTCAGGCAGATAAAATATAATTCAGGGAAGAGTGAAGCGATACATATTTGAAAGAAGTGTGCAAAGAGACAATGCAAACTAAGGAGGACATTCCAGTTGTGAGTGCTGGAATAGAGTGACCTGGGGCTCTATGTGCACAAGTGGCTGGGCAGGTTGACAAAGTGGTTCACAGGCTGACAGATCTCGAGCTCCTAAACACAGGCACAGAGTACAAAGTGATGCTGAACCTTCATACACCAGATTCAGATCAAGCTGGAGGATTATTTCCAGTTCTGCCTCAGTGCTTTCACAAATTATTTCTGAAGTGAATGTGGCAAGGACGGGAGAAGCAGGAGTTGTTTTGATTGGAGCTGACCAGGTTAAGATGAGATTTGATTTGAGCTGACAAAGTAATGAATGATTCTGATGGAGTCAATAAGGAGAAGCTGTTTCCAGTGGAGGGAGGGTCAGTGACAATCGGCACTGCTTTAACAAAGGGCACTGCTTTAACAAAAGGCACTGCTTTAACAATAGATACTGCTTTAACAATAGTTACTGCTTTAACAAAGGGCACTGCTTTAACAATAGTTACTGCTTTAACAAAGGGCACTGCTTTAACAATAGTTACTGCTTTAACAAAGGGCACTGCTTTAACAAAGGGCACTGCTTTAACAATAGATACTGCTTTAACAATAGTTACTGCTTTAACAAAGGGCACTGCTTTAACAATAGTTACTGCTTTAACAAAGGGCACTGCTTTAACAAAGGGCACTGCTTTAACAATAGTTACTGCTTTAACAAAGGGCACTGCTTTAACAAAAGGCACTGCTTTAACAATAGATACTGCTTTAACAATAGTTACTGCTTTAACAAAGGGCACTGCTTTAACAATAGTTACTGCTTTAACAAAGGGCACTGCTTTAACAAAGGGCACTGCTTTAACAATAGATACTGCTTTAACAAAGGGCACTGCTTTAACAAAGGGCACTGCTTTAACAATAGTTACTGCTTTAACAAAGGGCACTGCTTTAACAAAGGGCACTGCTTTAACAATAGTTACTGCTTTAACAATAGTTACTGCTTTAACAATAGATACTGCTTTAACAATGGGCACTGCTTTAACGAAGGACACTGCTTTAACAATAGATACTGCTTTAACAATAGATACTGCTTTAACAATAGATACTGCTTTAACAATAGTTACTGCTTTAACAATGGGCACTGCTTTAACAATAGATACTGCTTTAACAATGGTTACTGCTTTAACAAAGGACACTGCTTTAACAATAGTTACTGCTTTAACAAAGGGCACTGCTTTAACAATGGGCACTGCTTTAACAATAGTTACTGCTTTAACAAAGGACACTGCTTTAACAAAGGGCACTGCTTTAACAATGGTTACAGCTTTAACAAAGGACACTGCTTTAACAATAGTTACTGCTTTAACAATGGGCACTGCTTTAACAAAGGGCACTGCTTTAACAATAGATACTGCTTTAACAATAGTTAATGCTTTAACAATGGGCACTGCTTTAACAATAGTTACTGCTTTAACAAAGGGCACTGCTTTAACAATGGTTACTGCTTTAACAAAGGACACTGCTTTAACAATAGTTACTGCTTTAACAATGGGCACTGCTTTAACAAAGGGCACTGCTTTAACAATAGATACTGCTTTAACAATAGTTACTGCTTTAACAAAGGACACTGCTTTAACAATAGTTACTGCTTTAACAAAGGGCACTGCTTTAACAATGGGCACTGCTTTAACAAAGGGCACTGCTTTAACAATAGTTACTGCTTTAACAATGGTTACTGCTTTAACAAAGGGCACTGCTTTAACAATAGTTACTGCTTTAACAAAGGGCACTGCTTTAACAATAGTTACTGCTTTAACAAAGGGCACTGCTTTAACAATAGATACTGCTTTAACAATGGTTACTGCTTTAACAAAGGACACTGCTTTAACAATAGTTACTGCTTTAACAAAGGGCACTGCTTTAACAATGGGCACTGCTTTAACAAAGGGCACTGCTTTAACAATAGTTACTGCTTTAACAATGGTTACTGCTTTAACAAAGGGCACTGCTTTAACAATAGTTACTGCTTTAACAATGGGCACTGCTTTAACAAAGGGCACTGCTTTAACAATAGTTACTGCTTTAACAATGGGCACTGCTTTAACAAAGGACACTGCTTTAACAATAGTTACTGCTTTAACAAAGGGCACTGCTTTAACAATAGATACTGCTTTAACAATGGGCACTGCTTTAACAATGGTTACTGCTTTAACAAAGGACACTGCTTTAACAATAGTTACTGCTTTAACAAAGGGCACTGCTTTAACAATGGGCACTGCTTTAACAAAGGGCACTGCTTTAACAATAGTTACTGCTTTAACAAAGGGCACTGCTTTAACAATAGTTACTGCTTTAACAAAGGGCACTGCTTTAACAAAGGGCACTGCTTTAACAATGGGCACTGCTTTAACAATGGGCACTGCTTTAACAAAGGGCACTGCTTTAACAATAGTTACTGCTTTAACAAAGGGCACTGCTTTAACAATAGTTACTGCTTTAACAATGGGCACTGCTTTAACAATAGTTACTGCTTTAACAAAGGGCACTGCTTTAACAATAGTTACTGCTTTAACAATGGGCACTGCTTTAACAAAGGGCACTGCTTTAAGAATAGTTACTGCTTTAACAAAGGGCACTGCTTTAACAATAGTTACTGCTTTAACAAAGGGCACTGCTTTAACAATAGTTACTGCTTTAACAATGGGCACTGCTTTAAGAATAGTTACTGCTTTAACAAAGGGCACTGCTTTAACAATAGTTACTGCTTTAACAATGGGCACTGCTTTAACAAAGGGCACTGCTTTAACAATAGTTACTGCTTTAACAAAGGGCACTGCTTTAACAATAGTTACTGCTTTAACAAAGGGCACTGCTTTAACAATAGTTACTGCTTTAACAAAGGGCACTGCTTTAACAATAGATACTGCTTTAACAATATATTCTGCTTTAACAATGGGCACTGCTTTAACAATGGTTACTGCTTTAACAAAGGACACTGCTTTAACAATAGTTACTGCTTTAACAATAGATACTGCTTTAACAAAGGGCACTGCTTTAACAATAGATACTGCTTTAACAAAGGGCACTGCTTTAACAATGGGCACTGCTTTAACAATGGGCACTGCTTTAACAAAGGGCACTGCTTTAACAATAGTTACTGCTTTAACAAAGGGCACTGCTTTAACAATGGGCACTGCTTTAACAATAGTTACTGCTTTAACAATGGGCACTGCTTTAACAAAGAGCACTGCTTTAACAATAGTTACTGCTTTAACAATGGTTACTGCTTTAACAAAGGACACTGCTTTAACAATAGATACTGCTTTAACAAAGGGCACTGCTTTAACAAAGGGCACTGCTTTAACAATAGTTACTGCTTTAACAAAGGGCACTGCTTTAACAAAGGGCACTGCTTTAACAATAGTTACTGCTTTAACAAAGGGCACTGCTTTAACAATGGGCACTGCTTTAACAAAGGGCACTGCTTTAACAATAGTTACTGCTTTAACAAAGGACACTGCTTTAACAAAGGGCACTGCTTTAACAATGGGCACTGCTTTAACAAAGGGACTGCTTTAACAATAGTTATTGCTTTAACAATGGGCACTGCTTTAACAAAGAGCACTGCTTTAACAATAGTTACTGCTTTAACAAAGGGCACTGCTTTAACAATGGGCACTGCTTTAACAAAGGGCACTGCTTTAACAATAGTTACTGCTTTAACAAAGGGCACTGCTTTAACAATAGATACTGCTTTAACAATGGGCACTGCTTTAACAATAGTTACTGCTTTAACAAAGGGCACTGCTTTAACAATAGATACTGCTTTAACAATAGTTACTGCTTTAACAATGGTTACTGCTTTAACAAAGGGCACTGCTTTAACAATAGATACTGCTTTAACAATGGGCACTGCTTTAACAAAGGGCACTGCTTTAACAATAGTTACTGCTTTAACAATGGGCACTGCTTTAACAAAGGGCACTGCTTTAACAATAGTTACTGCTTTAACAATGGTTACTGCTTTAACAATAGTAACTGCTTTAACAATAGTTACTGCTTTAACAATGGTTACTGCTTTAACAATAGTTACTGCTTTAACAATGGGCACTGCTTTAACAAAGGGCACTGCTTTAACAATAGTTACTGCTTTAACAATGGGCACTGCTTTAACAAAGGGCACTGCTTTAACAATAGTTACTGCTTTAACAATAGTTACTGCTTTAACAATGGTTACTGCTTTAACAAAGGACAATGCTTTAACAATAGTTACTGCTTTAACAAAGGGCACTGCTTTAACAAAGGGCACTGCTTTAACAATAGTTACTGCTTTAACAATGGTTACTGCTTTAACAAAGGGCACTGCTTTAACAATAGATACTGCTTTAACAATGGGCACTGCTTTAACAAAGGGCACTGCTTTAACAATAGTTACTGCTTTAACAATGGTTACTGCTTTAACAGAGGGCACTGCTTTAACAATAGTTACTGCTTTAACAATAGTTACTGCTTTAACAATGGGCACTGCTTTAACAAAGGGCACTGCTTTAACAATAGTTACTGCTTTAACAAAGGGCACTGCTTTAACAAAGGGCACTGCTTTAACAATAGTTACTGCTTTAACAATGGGCACTGCTTTAACAAAGGGCACTGCTTTAACAATAGTTACTGCTTTAACAATGGTTACTGCTTTAACAAAGGGCACTGCTTTAACAATAGTTACTGCTTTAACAAAGGGCACTGCTTTAACAGTAGTTACTGCTTTAACAATAGTTACTGCTTTAACAATGGGCACTGCTTTAACAAAGGGCACTGCTTTAACAATAGTTACTGCTTTAACAAAGGGCACTGCTTTAACAAAGGGCACTGCTTTAACAATAGTTACTGCTTTAACAATGGGCTCTGCTTTAACAAAGGGCACTGCTTTAACAATAGTTACTGCTTTAACAATGGTTACTGCTTTAACAAAGGGCACTGCTTTAACAATAGTTACTGCTTTAACAATGGGCACTGCTTTAACAAAGGGCACTGCTTTAACAATTGTTACTGCTTTAACAAAGGGCACTGCTCTAACAAAGGGCACTGCTTTAACAATAGATACTGCTTTAACAAAGGGCACTGCTTTAACAAAGGGCACTGCTTTAACAATAGTTACTGCTTTAACAAAGGGCACTGCTTTAACAAAGGGCACTGCTTTAACAATAGATACTGCTTTAACAAAGGGCACTGCTTTAACAAAGGGCACTGCTTTAACAATAGTTACTGCTTTAACAAAGGGGACTGCTTTAACAAAGGGCACTGCTTTAACAATAGTTACTGCTTTAACAATGGGCACTGCTTTAACAAAGGGCACTGCTTTAACAAAGGGCACTGCTTTAACAATAGTTACTGCTTTAACAATGGGCACTGCTTTAACAAAGGGCACGGCTTTAACAATAGTTACTGCTTTAACAATGGGCACTGCTTTAACAAAGGGCACTGCTTTAACAAAGGGCACTGCTTTAACAATAGTTACTGCTTTAACAAAGGGCACTGCTTTAACAATAGTTACTGCTTTAACAATGGGCACTGCTTTAACAAAGGGCACTGCTTTAACAATAGTTACTGCTTTAACAATGGGCACTGCTTTAACAAAGGGCACTGCTTTAACAAAGGGCACTGCTTTAACAATAGTTACTGCTTTAACAAAGGGCACTGCTTTAACAAAGGGCACTGCTTTAACAATAGTTACTGCTTTAACAAAGGGCACTGCTTTAACAAAGGGCACTGCTTTAACAATAGATACTGCTTTAACAAAGGGCACTGCTTTAACATTGGGCACTGCTTTAACAATAGTTACTGCTTTAACAATAGTTACTGCTTTAACAAAGGGCACTGCTTTAACAATAGTTACTGCTTTAACAATGGGCACTGCTTTAACAAAGGGCACTGCTTTAACAATAGTTACTGCTTTAACAATGGGCACTGCTTTAACAATAGTTACTGCTTTAACAAAGGGCATTGCTTTAACAAAGGGCACTGCTTTAACAATAGTTACTGCTTTAACAAAGGGCACTGCTTTAACAAAGGGCACTGCTTTAACAATAGTTACTGCTTTAACAATAGATACTGCTTTAACAAAGGGCACTGCTTTAACAATAGATACTGCTTTAACAAAGGGCACTTCTTTAACAATGGGCACTGCTTTAACAAAGGGCACTGCTTTAACAATAGTTACTGCTTTAACAAAGGGCACTGCTTTAACAATGGGCACTGCTTTAACAATAGTTACTGCTTTAACAATGGGCACTGCTTTAACAAAGAGCACTGCTTTAACAATAGTTACTGCTTTAACAATGGGCACTGCTTTAACAAAGGGCACTGCTTTAACAATAGTTACTGCTTTAACAATGGTTACTGCTTTCACAAAGGACACTGCTTTAACAATAGATACTGCTTTAACAAAGGGCACTGCTTTAACAAAGGGCACTGCTTTAACAATAGTTACTGCTTTAACAAAGGGCACTGCTTTAACAAAGGGCACTGCTTTAACAATAGTTACTGCTTTAACAAAGGGCACTGCTTTAACAATGGGCACTGCTTTAACAAAGGGCACTGCTTTAACAATAGTTACTGCTTTAACAAAGGGCACTGCTTTAACAATAGATACTGCTTTAACAAAGGGCACTTCTTTAACAAAGGGACTGCTTTAACAATAGTTACTGCTTTAACAATGGGCACTGCTTTAACAAAGAGCACTGCTTTAACAATAGTTACTGCTTTAACAAAGGGCACTGCTTTAACAATGGGCACTGCTTTAACAAAGGGCACTGCTTTAACAATAGTTACTGCTTTAACAAAGGGCACTGCTTTAACAATAGATACTGCTTTAACAATGGGCACTGCTTTAACAATAGTTACTGCTTTAACAAAGGGCACTGCTTTAACAATAGATACTGCTTTAACAATAGTTACTGCTTTAACAATGGTTACTGCTTTAACAAAGGGCACTGCTTTAACAATAGATACTGCTTTAACAATGGGCACTGCTTTAACAAAGGGCACTGCTTTAACAATAGTTACTGCTTTAACAATGGGCACTGCTTTAACAAAGGGCACTGCTTTAACAATAGTTACTGCTTTAACAATAGTTACTGCTTTAACAATGGTTACTGCTTTAACAATAGTTACTGCTTTAACAATAGTTACTGCTTTAACAATGGGCACTGCTTTAACAAAGGGCACTGCTTTAACAATAGTTACTGCTTTAACAATGGGCACTGCTTTAACAAAGGGCACTGCTTTAACAATAGTTACTGCTTTAACAATGGTTACTGCTTTAACAAAGGGCACTGCTTTAACAATAGATACTGCTTAAACAATGGGCACTGCTTTAACAAAGGGCACTGCTTTAACAATAGTTACTGCTTTAACAAAGTTACTGCTTTAACAATGGTTACTGCTTTAACAAAGGACACTGCTTTAACAATAGTTACTGCTTTAACAAAGGGCACTGCTTTAACAAAGGGCACTGCTTTAACAATAGTTACTGCTTTAACAATGGTTACTGCTTTAACAAAGGGCACTGCTTTAACAATAGTTACTGCTTTAACAATGGGCACTGCTTTAACAAAGGGCACTGCTTTAACAATAGTTACTGCTTTAACAATGGTTACTGCTTTAACAAAGGGCACTGCTTTAACAATAGTTACTGCTTTAACAATAGTTACTGCTTTAACAATGGGCACTGCTTTAACAAAGGGCACTGCTTTAACAATAGTTACTGCTTTAACAAAGGGCACTGCTTTAACAATAGTTACTGCTTTAACAATGGGCACTGCTCTAACAAAGGGCACTGCTTTAACAATAGTTACTGCTTTAACAATGGTTACTGCTTTAACAAAGGGCACTGCTTTAACAATAGTTACTGCTTTAACAATAGTTACTGCTTTAACAATGGGCACTGCTTTAACAAAGGGCACTGCTTTAACAATAGTTACTGCTTTAACAAAGGGCACTGCTTTAACAAAGGGCACTGCTTTAACAATAGTTACTGCTTTAACAATGGGCACTGCTTTAACAAAGGGCACTGCTTTAACAATAGTTACTGCTTTAACAATGGTTACTGCTTTAACAAAGGGCACTGCTTTAACAATAGTTACTGCTTTAACAATGGGCACTGCTTTAACAAAGGGCACTGCTTTAACAATAGTTACTGCTTTAACAAAGGGCACTGCTTTAACAAAGGGCACTGCTTTAACAATAGATACTGCTTTAACAAAGGGCACTGCTTTAACAAAGGGCACTGCTTTAACAATAGATACTGCTTTAACAAAGGGCACTGCTTTAACAAAGGGCACTGCTTTAACATTAGTTACTGCTTTAACAAAGGGCAATGCTTTAACAATAGTTACTGCTTTAACAAAGGGCACTGCTTTAACAATAGTTAATGCTTTAACAATGGGCACTGCTTTAACAAAGGGCACTGCTTTAACAAAGGGCACTGCTTTAACAATAGTTACTGCTTTAACAAAGGGCACTGCTTTAACAATAGTTACTGCTTTAACAATGGGCACTGCTTTAACAAAGGGCACTGCTTTCACAATAGTTACTGCTTTAACAATGGGCACTGCTTTAACAAAGGGCACTGCTTTAACAAAGGGCACTGCTTTAACAAAAGTTACTGCTTTAACAAAGGGCACTGCTTTAACAAAGGGCAGTGCTTTAACAATAGTTACTGCTTTAACAAAGGGCACTGCTTTAACAAAGGGCACTGCTTTAACAATAGATACTGCTTTAACAAAGGGCACTGCTTTAACAATGGGCACTGCTTTAACAATAGTTACTGCTTTAACAATAGTTACTGCTTTAACAAAGGGCACTGCTTTAACAATAGTTACTGCTTTAACAATGGGCACTGCTTTAACAAAGGGCACTGCTTTAACAATAGTTACTGCTTTAACAAAGGGCACTGCTTTAACAAAGGGCACTGCTTTAACAATAGTTACTGCTTTAACAATGGTTACTGCTTTAACAAAGGGCACTGCTTTAACAATAGTTACTGCTTTAACAAAGGGCACTGCTTTAACAAAGGGCACTGCTTTAACAATAGTTACTGCTTTAACAATAGTTACTGCTTTAACAAAGGGCACTGCTTTAACAATAGTTACTGCTTTAACAAAGGGCACTGCTTTAACAAAGGGCACTGCTTTAACAATAGTTACTGCTTTAACAAAGGGCACTGCTTTAACAAAGGGCACTGCTTTAACAATAGTTACTGCTTTAACAATAGTTACTGCTTTAACAAAGGGCACTGCTTTAACAAAGGGCACTGCTTTAACAATAGTTACTGCTTTAACAATAGTTACTGCTTTAACAAAGGGCACTGCTTTAACAAAAGGCACTGCTTTAACAAAAGGCACTGCTTTAACAATAGTTACTGCTTTAACAATAGTTACTGCTTTAACAAAGGGCACTGCTTTAACAAAAGGCACTGCTTTAACAAAGGACACTGCTTTAACAATAGTTACTGCTTTAACAAAGGGCACTGCTTTAACAAAGGGCACTGCTTTAACAAAAGGCACTGCTTTAACAATGGGCACTGCTTTAACAATAGTTACTGCTTTAACAATAGTTACTGCTTTAACAAAGGGCACTGCTTTAACAAAGGACACTGCTTTAACAATAGTTACTGCTTTAACAAAGGGCACTGCTTTAACAAAGGGCACTGCTTTAACAATGGGCACTGCTTTAACAATAGTTACTGCTTTAACAATAGTTACTGCTTTAACAAAGGGCACTGCTTTAACAAAGGACACTGCTCTAACAATAGTTACTGCTTTAACAATAGTTACTACTTTAACAAAGGGCACTGCTTTAACAATACTTACTGCTTTAACAAAGGGCACTGCTTTAACAATGGTTACTGCTTTAACAAAGGGCACTGCTTTAACAATGGTTACTGCTTTAACAAAGGACACTGCTTTAACAATAGTTACTGCTTTAACAAAGGGCACTGCTTTAACAAAGGGCACTGCTTTAACAATAGTTACTGCTTTAACAAAGGGCACTGCTTTAACAAAAGGCACTGCTTTAACAAAAGGCACTGCTTTAACAATGGGCACTGCTTTAACAATAGTTACTGCTTTAACAATAGTTACTGCTTTAACAAAGGGCACTGCTTTAACAAAGGACACTGCTCTAACAATAGTTACTGCTTTAACAATAGTTACTGCTTTAACAAAGGGCACTGCTTTAACAAAGGGCACTGCTTTAACAATAGTTACTGCTTTAACAATGGGCACTGCTTTAACAATGGTTACTGCTTTAACAAAGGGCACTGCTTTAACAATAGTTACTGCTTTAACAAAGGGCACTGCTTTAACAAAGGGCACTGCTTTAACAATAGTTACTGCTTTAACAATAGTTACTGCTTTAACAAAGGGCACTGCTTTAACAATAGTTACTGCTTTAACAATAGGCACTGCTTTAACAAAGGACACTGCTTTAACAAAGGGCACTGCTTTAACAATAGTTACTGCTTTAACAATAGATACTGCTTTAACAAAGGGCACTGCTTTAACAATAGTTACTGCTTTAACAAAGGGCACTGCTTTAACAATAGATACTGCTTTAACAAAGGGCACTGCTTTAACAATAGTTACTGCTTTAACAATAGGCACTGCTTTAACAAAGGACACTGCTTTAACAAAGGGCACTGCTTTAACAATAGTTACTGCTTTAACAATAGATACTGCCTTAACAAAGGGCACTGCTTTAACAAAGGGCACTGCTTTAACAAAGGGCACTGCTTTAACAATAGATACTGCCTTAACAAAGGGCACTGCTTTAACAATAGTTACTGCTTTAACAATAGTTACTGCTTTAACAAAGGGCACTGCTTTAACAAAGGGCACTGCTTTAACAATAGATACTGCCTTAACAAAGGGCACTGCCTTAACAAAGGGCACTGCTTTTACAAAGGGCACTGCTTTAACAAAGGGCACTGCTTTAACAATAGATACTGCCTTAACAAAGGGCACTGCCTTAACAAAGGGCACTGCTTTTACAAAGGGCACTGCTTTAACAAAGGGCACTGCTTTAACAATAGTTACTGCCTTAACAATGGGCACTGCTTTAACAAAGGGCACTGCTTTAACAATAGTTACTGCCTTAACAAAGGGCACTGCTTTAACAAAGGGCACTGCTTTAACAAAGGGCACTGCTTTAACAATAGATACTGCTTTAACAATAGTTACTGCCTTAACAAAGGGCACTGCTTTAACAAAGGGCACTGCTTTAACAATAGATACTGCTTTAACAATAGTTACTGCCTTAACAAAGGGCACTGCTGTAGCAATACTGGTACAAGAACCCAGGGAGATGTAATTTTTCCTTCAGCGAGTTCCTAGATTCCCTACTGTGAGGAAACAGGCCCTTCAGCCCAACAAGTCCACGCCGCCCCTCCAAAGAGTAACCCACCCAGACCTATTCCCCTATCCTTACATCCTACATTTACCCCTGACTAATGCACCCAACTTACACATCCCTGAACACTATGAGCAATTTAACATGGCCAATTCACCTGACCTGCACATCCTTGGAGTGTGGGAGAAAACCAGAGCACCCGAAGGAATCCTATGCACACACAGGGTAGATGTAGTCTATATGGATTTTAGTAAGGCCTTTAATAAGGTTCCGTATGGTAGGCTGCTCTGGAAGGTTAGATCGCATGGAATCCAGGGGGAGCTGGCAAATTGGATACACAATTGGCTTGATGGTGGGACGCAGAGGGTAATAGTGCAAGGATGCTTGTCGGAATGGAGACTGTGACTAGTGGAGTGTCTCAGAGGTCGGTGCTGGGCCCATTACTGTTTTTTACCTGTAACAATGATTTGAATGAGAATGTACAAGGTTTGATCAATAAGTTGACACTAAAATAGGTGGTATCGTGGACAATGAGGGAGGTTATCAGAAATTGCGGCAGGACCTTGATCAGCTGGGGAAGTGGACCGAGAAATGACAAATGGAGTTTAATATGGATGAGTGTGAGGTCTTGCATTTTGGAAAGTCAAGTCAAGGTAGGAGTTTCATGTTGAATGGTAGGGCCTTAGGAAGTGTAGTGGGACAGAGGGACCTTGGAGTTCAGGTGCACTGTTCTCTGAAAGTGGAGTCCCAGGTAGACAGGCACACTGGCCTTCATCAGTCAGGGCATTGAGTGTAGAAGTTGGGAAGTTATGTTACAATTGTACAGGATGTTGGTGAGGCTGCACTTGGAATATTGTGTTCAGTTTTGGCCACCTTGCTGTAGGAAGGATGTTATTAAACTGGAAAGAGTGCAGAAGAAACTTACAAGGATATTGCCAGGACTCAAGGGTCTGAGATATGGGGAGAGGTTGGACAAGCAGGACATTTTTCTTTAGAGTGTCGGAGACTGAGGGGGGCCTTATAGAGGTGTATAAGATAATGAGAGGCATGGAGAGGGTGAATGCACTCAGTCTTTTTCCCAGGGTTGGGGAATCGAGGACTAGAGGGTATCAGTTTAAGGTTAGAGGGGAAAGAATAAAAGGGAACCTGAGGGGACCTGTTTTACACAGAAGATGGTACGCAAATGGAATGAGCTGCTAGAGGAATTAACAACATTTAAAAGGCATTTGGACAAATACATGGATAGGAAAGGGTTAGAAGGATATGGGTTAAGTGCAGGGAAATGGGGTTAGTGTGGATGGACCAGTTTGGGCCAAAGGGCCTGTCTCAATGCTGGAGCTCTCTGTAATGGGGATTTGGTGTTTTGTACTTTTTACAACCTCAGACAACCCGAAAGCAGTTCTGTTAATACTTCCCAGCACCTTTAAAACATAGTCACTATTGTAATGCAATAATCACAGCAACCAGTTTCCATCGAGGCAACATTAAGCCATTCAGCTCATCAAACCTGCCTCACCATCTGACCATGGCAGATTGAATGACTTCAATGCTGTTTCTGTTAGCACAATCCCCATAACTCATGGATAATCAGAAATCTATCAAGCTCTATCTTAAACAGTCGTTAAGGAGGTTTATAGGATCCTTGGCTTTATAAACAGAGGCATAGAGTATAAAAACAAGGAAGTGATGTGACACTGCTGCAAATTATTGGTCAAACTGTATTTGGAGGGTTATGCTCAGTCCTGGCCACCTTACTGAAGTTTCCCTATTTCCACATTTTCCAGATTTCTCCATGAAGATGCCCAGCTAAGCTCTTCCCAAAGGAGAGGCTGTGGCAAAGAGTTGTTCAGGAGAGTAGAGAGACCCATACATACCCTAGTGAGTGGACAAGAGGGGAATAGATGAATTATCTTTTGAAATGCATTATATGCAGGACCTCTTCCTGGTGAAATATGGAAATGGAGTCCCTCACAGCCCCAGGTTAAAGCATCAGAGGAACCAGGAAGAGATTTGAACTCAGACATGTTGGTCTTGTAGTTTGCGGACAGAAACTGAACTCAAACATACAGCCAAGGTACATACGTGGGGTCACAGTCTAAGAATAAGGGGTAAGCCGTTCATGCTTCCCACAGAGTTCGAGGGTATACCTGATCACGTCCTGGGGATTTATCCACCTTTACCCATTTCAAGACATCCAGCACTTCCTCCTCTGTAATCTGGACATTTTTCAAGATGTCACCATCTATTTCCCTACAGTCTATATCTTCCATATCCTTTTCTACAGTAAATACTGATGCAAAATACTTGTTTAGTATCTCCCCCCATTTTTTGCAGCTCCACACAAAGGCCGCCTTGCTGACCTTTGAGGGCCCTATTCTCTCCCAAGTTACCCTTTTGTCCTTAATGTATTTGGAAAAACCATTTGGATTCTGCTTAATTCTATTTGCCAAAGCTATCTCATGTCCCCATTTTGCCCTCCTGATTTCCCTATCGATAGTCACAGGTGAGGGGCCTGAAGACTGGAGGTTGGCTAATGTGGTGCCACTGTTTAAGAAGGGTGGTAAGGACAAGCCAGGGAACTATAGACCAGTGAGCCTGACGTCGGTGGTGAGCAGGTTGTTGGAGGGAATCCTGAGGGACAGGATTTACATGTATTTGGAAAGGCAAGGACTGATTAGAGATAGTCAACATGGCTTTGTGCGTGGCAAATCATATCTCACAAACTTGATTGAGTTTTTTGAGGAAGTAAAGAGGATTGATGAGGGCAGAGCAGTAGATGTGATCTATATGGACTTCAGTAAGGCATTCGACAAGGTTCCCCATGGGAGACTGGTTAACAAGGTTAGATCTCACGGAATACAGGGAGAACTAGCCATTTGGATACAGAACTGGCTCAAAGATAGAAGTCCGAGGGTGGTGGTGGAGGGTTGTTTTTCAGATTGGAGGCCTGTGACCAGTGGAGTGCCACAAGGATCGGTGCTGGGTCCACTACTTTTCATCATTTATATAAATGATTTGGATGGGAGCAAAAGAGTATACTAAGTAAGTTTGCAGATGACACTAAAATTGGAGGTGTAGTGGACAGTGAAGAAGGTTACCTCAGATTACAACAGGATCTTGATCAGATGGGCCAATGGGTTGAGACGTGGCAGATGGAGTTTAATTCAAATGAAGGTGAGGTGCTGCATTTTGGGAAAGCAAATCTTAGCAGGACTTATACACTTCATGGTAAGGTAAGCTGGAGGAGGGTGGGGGTGGGGATAGAGTAGCATAGAGTACAATAGGTCAGTGGGGGAGGAGATGAAGGTGATAGGTCCGGGAGGAGAGGGTGGAGTGGATAGGTGGAAAAGGAGCTGGGCAGGTCGGACAAGTCTTGCTGGAGGTTAGAAACTAGGATGAGGTGGGGGAAGGGGAAATGAGGAAGCTGTTGAAGTCCACATTGATGCCCTGGGGTTGAAGTGTTCCGAGGCGGAAGATGAGGCGTTCTTCCTCCAGGCGTCTGGTGGTGAGGGAGCGGCGGTGGAGGAGGCCCAGCACCTCCATGTCCTCGGCAGAGTGGGAGGGGGAGTTGAAATGTTGAGCCACGGGGCGGTTTGGTTGATTGGTGCGGGTGTCTCGGAGATGTTCCCTAAAGCGCTCTGCTAGGAGGCGCCCAGTCTCCCCAATGTAGAGGAGACCGCATCGGGAGCAACGGATACAATAAATGATATTAGTGGATGTGCAGGTAAAACTTTGATGAATGTGGAAGGCTCCTTTAGGGCCTTGGATGGAGGTGAGGGAGGAGGTGTGGGCACAGGTTTTACAGTTCCTGCGGTGGCAGGGGAAAGTGCCAGGATGGAAGGGTGGGTCTTGGGGGGCGTGGACCTGACCAGGTAGTCACGGAGGGAACGGTCTTTGCGGAAGGCGGAGAGGGGTGGGGAGGGAAATATATCCCTGGTGGTGGGGTCTGTTTGGAGGTGGCGGAAATGTTGCCGGATGATTTGGTTTATGCGAAGGTTGGTAGGGTGGAAGGTGAGCACCAGGGGCTTTCTGCCCTTGTTGCGGTTGGAGGGGTTGGGTCTGAGGGCGGAGGTGCGGGATGTGGACGAGATGCGTTGGAGGGCATCTTTAACCATGTGGGAAGGGAAATTGCGGTCTCTAAAGAAGGAGGCCATCTGGTGTGTTCTATGGTGGAACTGCTCCTCCTGGGAGCAGATACGGCGGAGGCGGAGGAATTGGGAATACGGGATGGCATTTTTGCAAGAGGTTCTCCTTTGAATCCTCCCACTTCCTCCAGACCAAAGGGGTAGCCATGGGCACACGTATGGGCCCCAGCTATGCCTGTCTCTTTGTTGGCTACGTAGAGCAGTTGATCTTCCGTAATTACACCGGCACCACTCCCCACCTCTTCCTCCGCTACATTGATGACTGCATTGGCACCACCTCGTGCTCCCGTGAGGAGGTTGAGCAATTCATCAACTTCACCAACACATTCCACCCTGACCTTAAATTTACCTGGACCATCTCTGACACCTCCCTCCCCTTCCTGGACCTCTCCATCTCCATCAGTGACGACCGACTTGACACTGACATTTTCTACAAACTCACCGACTCCCACAGCTACCTGGATTACACCTCTTCCCACCCTACCTCTTGCAAAAATGCCATCCCGTATTCCCAATTCCTCCGCCTCCGCCGTATCTGCTCCCAGGAGGAGCAGTTCCACCATAAAACACATCAGATGGCCTCCTTCTTTAGAGACCGCAATTTCCCTTCCCACGTGGTTAAAGATGCCCTCCAACGCATCTCGTCCACATCCCGCACCTCCGCCCTCAGACCCAACCCCTCCAACCGCAACAAGGACAGAACGCCCCTGGTGCTCACCTTCCACCCTACCAACCTTCGCATAAACCAAATCATCCGGCAACATTTCCGCCACCTCCAAACAGACCCCACCACCAGGGATATATTTCCCTCCCCACCCCTCTCCGCCTTCCGCAAAGACCGTTCCCTCCGTGACTACCTGGTCAGGTCCATGCCCCCCTACGACCCACCCTCCCATCCTGGCACTTTCCCCTGCCACCGCAGGAACTGTAAAACCTGTGCCCACACCTCCTCCCTCACCTCCATCCAAGGCCCTAAAGGAGCCTTCCACATCCATCAAAGTTTTACCTGCACATCCACTAATATCATTTATTGTATCCGTTGCTCCCGATGCGATCTCCTCTACATTGGGGAGACTGGGCGCCTCCTAGCAGAGCGCTTTAGGGAACATCTCCGAGACACCCGCACCAATCAACCAAACCGCCCCGTGGCTCAACATTTCAACTCCCCCTCCCACTCTGCCGAGGACATGGAGGTCCTGGGCCTCCTTCACCGCCGCTCCCTCACCACCAGACGCCTGGAGGAAGAACGCCTCATCTTCCGCCTCGGAACACTTCAACCCCAGGGCATCAATGTGGACTTCAACAGCTTCCTCATTTCCCCTTCCCCCACCTCATCCTAGATTCTAACTTCCAGCAACATGATCCCCTTGACTTGTCCGGACTTGTCCGACCTGCCCAGCTCCTTTTCCACCTATCCACTCCACCCTCTCCTCCCTGACCTATCACCTTCATCTCCTCCCCCACTCACCAGCTTATCTTTCCACGCTTCAGGCTCTCTGCCTTTATTCCTGATGAAGGGCTTTTGCCCGAAACGTCGATTTTGCCTGTCCTCGGATGCTGCCTGAATTGCTGTGCTCTTCCAGCACCACTGATCCAGAATCTGGTTTCCAGCATCTGCAGTCATTGTTTTTACTTCATGGTAAGGTCCTAGAGAGTGTTGCTGAACAAAGAGACCTTGGAGTGCAGGTTTATAGCTCCTTGAAAGTGGAGTCACAAGTAGAAAGGATAATGAAGAAGGCGTTTGGTATGCTTTTCTTTATTGGTCAGAGTATTGAGTACATGAGTTGGGAGGTCATGTTGCGGCTGTACAGGACATTGGTTAGGCCACTGTTGGAATATTGCATGCAATTCTGGTCTCCTTCCTATCGGAAAGATGTTGTGAAACTTGAAAGGGTTCAGAAAAGATTTACAAGGATGTTGTCAGGATTGGAGGATTTGAGCTATAGGGAGCGGCTGAACAGGCTGGGGCTGTTTTCCCTGGTGCATCGGAGGCTGAGGGGTGACCTTACAGTGCTTTACAAAGTCATGAGGGGCATGTATAGGATAAATAGACAAATTATTTTCCTCAGGGAGTCCAGAACTAGAGGGCATAGGTTTAGGGTGAGAGGGGAAAGATATAAAAGAGACCTAAGTGGCAACTTTTTCATATAGAGGGTGGTACGTGTACGGAATGAGCTGCCAGAGGAAGCGGTGGAAACTGATACAATTGCAACATTTCAAAGGCATTTGGATGGGTGTATGAATAGGAAGGGTTTGGAGGGAGGTGGACCAAGTGCTGGCAGGTTGGAGTAGATTGGGTTTGGATATCTGGTTGGCATGGGCAAGTTGTACTGAAGGGTCTGTTTCCATGCTGTACATCTCTATGACTCAATGACTATGGCTCAGAGAGTTGTGAACCTGTGGAATTCACTCCCACAGGAAGCTGTTGAGGCATTTGTGAGAAATATTTAAGAGGGAACTAGATATGGCCCTTGCGGTTAAAGGGATAAAGAGGTATGGAGAGAGAACAGGAAATGGGATAGTGAGATTGAATGATCAGCCACGATCATATTGAATGGTAGTGCAGGTTCGAAGGGCTGAATGGCCTACTCCTGTTCCTATTTTCCATGTTTCTATATGGAGTGTCAGTTAGCTCAGTTGGCTGGATGTAGAGTGATGCCAACAGCAGGGGTTTAGTTCCCATTCTGGCTGTGGTTGCCATGACGGACTGTCCTTCTCAACCTCTCCCCTCGATAGACGTGTGGTGACTCTTGGGTTAATGCACCATCATCTCTCTCTCAGAGAGTAGCTTGATAGTCCAGTTGGATGATATTGACTTTACATTTTATACTGTTTCATCTAGAACTTTCCCTGTTCAGTAAGGACTCTATTGTTTGTTAAACAGAACAAGCTTGACCTGTGATGTAGTGAATTTAAAACAGTCAGCTGACAAGGATTGCAGATGAAGGTTTCGTGGGGACAAACATTCGGTGGCTTACCGCCAGACACCAGGTTAACAGGAACATTAAGAGTTTACGGCCAGACACTGGGTTAATGGGAACATTAAGAGTTTACTGGTAGACACTGGGTTAAAGGGAACATTAAGAGTTTATTGCCAGACACTGGGTTAACGGGAACATTAAGAGTTTATTGCCAGACACTGGGTTAACGGGAACATTAAGACTTTATTGCCAGACACTGGGTTAACGGGAACATTAAGAGTTTATTGCCAGACACTGGGTTAACGGGAACATTAAGACTTTATTGCCAGACACTGGGTTAACGGGAACATTAAGTCTTTATTGCCAGACACTGGGGGTTTACTGCCCGACATGGAGTGCCTCAGTTGGGTGACATTGTGGTTGAACTGAGAGCAGCAGCTCCACATTGACTGATTTCACTGGGTGCTCTCTCTGAGGGGAATGACAACAGTGATTTTCGAACTGGTGGGAGGAGGATTCTGGTGGAAGAGAGGAGCTAGAACTCAAACGAGTTTCATAATCCAAAGTCTCTTTCTCTCTTGCTGTTGCAACCTTTGTATATCTGTGTTATCAATGCTCATGGGTTCAGTACACTCTGAACTGCTAACTCTTTTTCTCTCTCTCTCTCCGCCACCACCACCACCTCCCTCCCCCACCTTCCCCCCAGAGGGTTGTAATTCTTTAGAACTTCTTACACAGAGTCCTTGTGTATATTTAAGGCTGAGAAAGGTTCTTGATCAGTCGGGAATCAACGGTTGTGGGGAAAAGGCAGGAAAGTGGACACAAGCAATTTCAGATCAACCACGATCCGATTGAATGGTGGAGCAAGCTCAAACTGGCTGAATGGCCTACTCCTGTTGCTATTTCTGATGGCCTCATCCTTGCTAAATTATAAATTATATTCCTACACTGTTTCCCTCTTTCCCACTTTTTGAGAATTACAGAAAGAGTTTGCAGAGGTATGTAGAGAGGTTAACTGAGTTGGCGAACATGTCACAATAGAATATAATGTGGGGAAACATGAGGTTTTGAACTTTAACCAGAAGAGTACAGGAGCTGAATATTATTTAAATGGAGAAAGACTGCAGGAAGTGGCAACACAGATATATCATAAATATATGTATAAATCACAATAATCTCCTGTCCAAGTTCAGCAGGTTGTTGGGAAGACAAATGGAATGCTGGCCTTTATTCCAAAATGTGGAAGTGCCGGTTTTGGACTGGGGTGAACCAGGTTGGAAGTCACATGACACCATGTTATAATCCAACAGGAAATCACATGATTTTAAATAGACCTGTTGGACTAGAACCTGGTATCATGTGACTTCTGACTTTATTCCAAAGAGAATGGAGTATAAAATTTGGGAAGTCTTGCTAAACCTCGATAAGATCATAAGACATAGGACTGAAAGTTGGCCATTCAGCTATTCCATTCACTGTATCCTGTTGGATAATCCTCCACTTTCCTACCTTTTTCCAATAACCCTTGGTTCCTTTAGATTGCAAATCTCTCTCTCTCTCTCTCAGCCTTTAATATACTTAATTACCAGCCTCAACAGGCTCCTGCAGTAAAGAATTCCACAAATTCACATTCCTCCTCATCTCTGGACACCCTGTACTTGGAGATGATGCCCTCAGGCCCGAGACACTCCCACAAGGGGAAATAACCCTTGCACACTCATCCTGTAAAACCTAAAACTGATCTGCTAGCTGGAATGCTGCCAACACATTTGGGCCTCTTAGCCAGGGGCAGGAACCGTGGGATACCTTCTGGGGAAGGTGGGACCTCTACAAGAAGGACAGGTTGCACCTGAACTGGAGGGGCACCAACATCCTGAGCAGGAGGTTTGCTTGAGCTCTTTGGAGAGTTTAAACTAGATTGGCAGGGGAGTGGGAACCTAAGCAACAGATCAGATGATGGAGTAGGTAATGAACAGCCAGATACAGTGTGCAGAGAGTCTGTGAGGAGCGATAGACAGTTGAGCGGGCAAAGGTGCAGTCAGTGTGATGGGTTGAAGTATGTCTGTTTTAGTGCAAGAAGTATCAGGAATAAGGGTGACAAACTCAGAGCATGGGTCAGTATTTGGAACTATGATGTTGTAACCATTACAGAGACTTAGATATCACAGGAGCAGGAATGGTTGTTAGATGTTTCCAGGGTTTTTACGTGTATCAAAAGGAACAGGGGTGAGGTAAAAGAGGTGCAGAAGTGGCATTGCTAATCAGGGATAGTATCACAGCTGCAGAAAGGGAGGTGGTCAAGGAGGGTTTATCTACAGAGACAGTATGGGGGGAAGTCAGAAACAAGAAAGGTGCAGTCACTTTATTGGGAGTTTTCTACAGACCCCCCAATAGCAACAGAGATATGGAGGAGCAGATTGGGAGACAGATTTTGGAAAGAGTCAAGAGTGTGATGCTGGAAAAGCACGGCCAATCAGGCAGCATCCGAGGATCAGGAGAATCGATGTTTCAGGCTTTCATGCATTCCTGATGAAGGGTTTATGCCCGAAACATTGATTCTCCTGCTCCTTGGATGCTGCCTCACCTGCTGTGCTTTTCCAGCACCACACTCTCAACTCTGATCTGCAGTCCTCAGTTTCTCCCAGATTTTGGAAAGGTGTAGAAGTAACAGGGTTATTGTCATGGGTGACTAACTTTCCTAATGTTGACTGGAACCTCCTAGTTCAAATAGTTTGGATGGAGCAGTTTTTGTCAGGTGTGTCCAGGAAGGGTTCCTGTCTCAGTATGTAGATAGGCCGACTAGAGGCCATATTGAATTTGGTGCTTGGCAATGAACCATGCCAAGTGTCAGATCGCTGGGTGGGTGACCATTTCGGTGATAGCGATCACAACTCCCTGACCTTTACTATACTCATGGAGAGGGATAGGAGCAGACAGGATGGGAAAGTATTTATTTGGGGAAGAGGGAATTACGATGCTATTAGGCAGGAGCTGGGACACCTAGATTGGGAACAGATGCTCTCCGGGAAATGCACGACAGAAATGTGGAGGTTGTTTAGGGAGCACTTGCTGATAGTGCTGGCCAGGTTTGTCCCACTGAGACAAGGAAGGGATGGTAGGTGAAGGAACCTTTGGGTGACAAACAATTTGGAACATTTGGTCAAGGGGAAGAAGGAAGTTACTTAAGGTTGAAGAGGCAAGGATCAGAGAGGGCTTTAGAGAGTTACAAGGCAGCCAGGAAGGAACTGAAGAACTTAGAAGAGCTAGAAGGGGGCATGAGAAAGCTTTAGCGGGTAGGATTAAGGAGAACCCTAAGGCATTCTACACTTTCATGAGGAACAAGAGGATGGCCAGAGTGAGAGTAGGACCAATCAAAGATAGTAGAGGGAACTTGCGCCTGGAGTCAGAGGAGGTAGGGGAGGTCCTTAATGAATACTTTGTGTCAGAATTCACTACTGAGAGGGACCTTGACGTTTCTGAGGACAGCGTGAAACAGACAGATATATGCTTGAGCAGGTTGATGTTAAGAAGGAGGATGTGTTGAAAATTTTGAAAAACATAAGGATAGGTAAATCCCATGGGCCTGACAGGATATACCCAAGGTCACTACAGGAAGCAAGGGAAGAGATTGCTATGGCTTTGGTGAAGATCTTTGTACCCTCACTGTCCACTGAAGTAGTGCCAGATGATTGAAGGGTGGCAAATGTTATTCCCTTTTACAAGAAAGGGAATAGGGATAACCTTGGGAATTACAGACCAGTCAGTCTTAAGTCAGTGCTCGGGAAATTACTGGGGAGGATTCTGAGAGACGGGATTTATGATTACTTAGAAGACCATAGTTTGATTAGCGATAGTCAGCATGGCTTTGTGAGGGGCAGGTCATGCCTCACAAACCTTATTGAATTCTTTGAGGATGTGACAAAACACTTTGATAAAGGTAGAGCAGTGGATGTGGTGTACGTGGATTTTAGCAAGGCATTTGATAAGGTTCCCCATGATAGGCTCATTCAGAAAGTAAGGAAGCATGGGATACAGGGAAACCTCTCTGTCTCGATACAGAATTAGCCGGCCCATTGAAGGCAGAAGGTGGTAGTAGATGGAAAGTATTCAGCCTGGAGCACAGTGACCAGTGGTGTTCTGCAGGGATCTGTTCTGGGACCTCTGCTTTTTGTGATTTTTATAAATGACTTGGATGAGGAAGTGAAAGAGTGGGTTAGTACATTTGCTGATGACACGGAGGTTGGTGGAGTTGTGAATAGTGTGGAGGGCTGTTGTAGGTTGCAACAGGACATTGACAGAATGCAGAGCTGGGCTGAGAAGTGGCAGATGGAGTTCATCCTGGAAAAGTGTGAAGTGATTCACTTTGGAAAATCGAGTTGGAATGAATACAGGTTAAAGGCAGGAGTATTGGCAGTGTGGAGGAACAGAGGGATTTTGGGGTCCATGTCCATAGATCCCCACAAGTTGCCACCCAAGTTGATAGGGTTGTTAAGAAGGCATATGGTGTGTTGGCTTTCATTAGCAGGGAGATTGTGTTTAAGAACCGCAAGGTTATGCTGCAGCTCAATGAAACCGTGGTTGGACTATACTTGGAATACCTTGTTAAGTTCTGGTCACCTCTTTGTAGGAAGGATGTGGAAGCTTCAGAGAGGGTGCAGAGGAGATTTACCAGGATGCTGCCTGGACTGGAGGGCTTGTCTAATGAAGAAAGGTTGAGGGAGCTAGGGTTTTTTCTCATTGGAGCGAAGGAGAATGAGAGGTGACTTGGTAGAGGTATGCAGGATGATGAGAGGCATATGTAGAGTGGATAGTCAGAGAGTTGTCCCCAGGGTAGAAATGGCTATCACGAGGGGGCATAATTTTAAGGTGATTGGATGAAGGTTTAGGGGAGATGTCAGAGGTAGGTTCTTTACACAGAGAGTAGTGGGTGTGGATGTACTGCCAGCAGTGGTAGTAGAGTCAGATACATTAGGGACATTTAAGTGACTCTTGGAGGCGCACATGGATGACAGTACAATGAAGGGTATGTAGGTTAGTTTGATCTTAGAGTAGGATAAAAGGTCGGCACAACATCGAGGGCCGAAGAGAGTGTACTGAGCTGTACAACTCTGTGGTCTGTGTTCTATGGCATTGGAGGTAGCGCACTCGGCTGATCCTGGTCCGGAGGGATTTTCTAATGGACCTGTGTTCGTTATGAGTTCAGGAAAAAGTGATATTTTCCACTTAGCTCTGAAAGGTTGAACATAACGATCTGTCTTCTTTGTTCTTACTGTCGCTTCTGCGCTGGCCAATTGAAATGTTCAAAATCTGCCATTCCATACCCTCCTTCCAAATCCTTTTAATTCACTCACTGGATGTCGTTGGTTGGGCCAGGATTTATTGTCTGTCCCTAGTTGCTCTGGAGAAGGTGGGGGTGAGATGCCTCTTGTACTTCCCCAGTCCACCTGCTGTGGGTAGACCCACAATGCCATTAGGGAGGGAATTCTAGGATTTTGATTCAGTGACGGTGAATGAACTGGGATATATTTCCAAGTCAGGATCACTTGACCTTCTAGATGGAATTGGTTGTGGTTGGAAGGTGGGTTTGGAAGGTGTTGTCTGAGGTCCTTTGCCAAATTTCTGCAGTGAATCTTGTACACACTGCTGCTACTGAGCATCGGTGATGGAGGGAGTGGTTGCTTGTTGATGTGGTGCCAATCAAGTGGGCGGCTTTGTACAAAATGCCTTGGATCGTATCTTTGGGGTCCTGAAGGGAGAGGGTGACCAGCCTCAAGTCGTTATCCATGTAGGTACCAAAGACATAGGTAGAAAAAGGGATAGGGATGTAAGGCAGGATTTCAGGGAGCTAGGGTGGAAGCTGAGAGCTAGAGCAAACAGAGTTATTATCTCTGGATTGTTACCCATGCCACGTGATAACGAGGTGAGGAACAGGGAGAGATGTCAGCTGAACACATGGCTGCAGGGATGGTGCAGGAGGGAGGGTTTCAGGTATATGGATAATTGGGGCTTATTCTGGGGAAGGTGGGACTTGTACAAACAGGATGGTCTTCACTTGAACCAAAGGGGTACTAATATCCTGGGTGGGAAATTTGCTGGTGCTATTCGGGTGGGTTTAAACTAGCTCAGGAGGGGGATGGGAACCTGAGGTGTAGTTCCAGTGCACAGGAGAATGAGAGTAAGGAGGACAGGGACAGGATTTTAGGGTCACAGCAATGTGTTGGCAGACAGCAAACTGGTTTGAAGTGTGTCTACTTCAACGCCAGAAGTATCTGAAATAAGGGAGGTGAGCTTGCAGCATGGTTAGATACCTGGGACTTAGATGTTGTGGCCATTTCGGAGACATGGACAGAGCAGGGTGAGGAATGGATCTTGCAGGTTCCAGGGTTTAGATCTTTTATTAAGAACAGGCAAGGTGGTAAAAGAGGGGGAGGTGTGGCCTTGTTTGTCAAGGATAGTATAACGGTGGCTGAGAGAACTTTTAATGAGGACTCGTCTACTGAGGTAGTATGGGCTAAGATTAGAAACAGGAGAGGAGAGGTCACACTGCTTGGAGTTTTTTATAGGACTCCGCAGAGTTCCAGGGAGGTTTAGGAGAGGATTGGCAAAATGATTCTGTGTAGGAGTGAAAGGAACAGGGTGGTCATTAAGGGGGACTTTAACTTCCCCAACATTGACTGGAAATGCTATAACTCTAGTACGTCAGATGGATCAGTTTTTGTCCAATGTGTGCAGGAGGGTTTCCTGACACAGTATGTCAAAGGGCCAACAAGAGGGGAGGCCACACTGGATCTGGTGCTTGTAAATGAACCAGGCCAGGTGTTTGATTTAGTTGTAGGTGAGCACTTTGGAGAGAGTGACTGTAATTCACTTACATTTAGTTTAGCGATAGAAAGGGATAAGTACATGCCACAGGTCAAGAGTTATTGATGGGGCAAGAGCAATTATAATGCGATTAGGCAAGAATTAGGATGCACAGATGCAGGGGATGCAGACAATGGAAATGTGGAGTTGGTTTAAGAAACAGATATTGCGTGTCCTTGATAGGTATGTCCCTGTCAGGCAGGGAGGAAGTGATAAGGTGAGGGAACCGTGGTTTACTACAAAAATTGCATCTCTTGTTAAGCGGAAAAGGGAGGTTTATGTGTTGCTGAGGCAAGATGAGGCGATGGAGAGTTACAGATCAGCTAGGAAGGATTTAAAGAGAGAAGTAAGAAGAGCAAATAGAATAAAGGAGAGGCCTAAAGCTTTCGATAGGTATGTGAGGAATAAAAGGATGATTAGGGTAGGAATAGGGCCAGTCAAAGACAGAAATGGGAAGTTATGTGTGGGCCCTGTAGAGATCGGAGAGTTGCTAAACGAACACTTCTCATCTGTTTTCACTCAGGAAAAGGAGAAAACTGTAGAGGAGAAGAATGAGGTACGAGATATTAGACTAGAAAGGATCGAGGTTAGTCATGAACAGGTGTTTTCAATTCTAGAAGGAGTGAAAGTAGACAAGTCCCCTGGGCTGGATAGAATTTATCCGAGGATTCTCTGGGAAGCTAGGGAGGAGATAGCAGAGCTGTTGGCTTTGATATTTGAGTTGTCATTGTCTACAAATTTGGTACCAGAGGACTGGAGGATTGCAAATGTTGTGCCCTTGTTCAAGAAGGGCAGCAGAGATGACCCAGGTAATTATAGACCAGTGAGCCTTACGTCTGTTGTAGGAAAGGTTTTGGAAAGGATTATAAGAGACAAGACTTATAATTATCTAGCAAGCAACAATTTGATTTCAGATAGTCAACATGATTTTGTCAAGGGCAGGTCGTGTCTCACAAATCTCATTGAGTTTTTTGAGAAGGTGACCAAGTATGTAGATGAGGGTAGGGCAGTTGACGTGGTATACATGGACTTCAGTAAAGCCTTTGATAAGATTCCACATGGTAGGCTGTTGGAGAAAATGCAGAGGCATGGAATTGAGGGTGATTTAGCAGTTTGGATTAGAAACTGGCTTTCAGAAAGAAGGCAGCGAGTGGTGGTTGATGGAAAATATTCAGTCTGGAGCCTGGTTACTAGTGGTGTGCCACAAGGATCTGTTTTGGGACCACTGCAGTTTGTCATTTTTATAAATGACTTAGACGCAGGCATAGGTGGATGGATTAGTAAATTTGCAGACGATACTAAAATCGGTGGAGTATGGACAGTGTGAAAGAATATTACAGGTTGCAGGGAGATTGGATAAATTGCAGAATTGGGCTGAGAGGTGGCAAATGGAGTTCAATGCAGCTAAATGTGAGGTGATTCATTTTGGGAAGAATAACAGGAAGACAGAGTACTGGGTCAATAGAAAGATTCTTGGTAGTGTGGATGTGCAGAGGGATCTTGGAGTCCAAGTACATAGATCCCTGAAAGTTGCCACCCAGGTGGATAGTGCTGTTAAGAAGGCATACGGAGTGTTAGGTTTCATTGGTAGAGGGATTGAGTTCCGGAGTCGTAATGTCATGCTGCAACTATAAAAAACACTAGTTTGGCCTCACTTGAAATATTGTGAACAGTTCTGGTCCCCATATTTCAGGAAGGATGTGGAAGCATTGGAAAATGTGCAGGGGAGATTTAGCACGGTGCTGCCTGGTCTGGAGGGAAGGTCTTAATGAGGAAAGGCTGAGAGACTTGAACCTGTTCTCATTGGAGATAAGAAGGCTAAGAGGGGATTTAATAGAGACATACAAGATGATCAGAGGATTAGATAGGGTAGACAGTGAGAGTCTTTTTCCTAGGATGATGACGTCAGCGTTTAGAAGGGGGCATAGCTACAAATTGAGGGGTGATAGATTTAAGACAGATGTCAGAGGCAGGTTCTCTACTCAGAGAGTGGTATGGGTGTGGAATGCCCTACCTACTAAGGTAGTCAACTCAGCCACATTGGGGAGATTTAAACAATCCTTTGATAAGCACATGGATGATCTTGGGACGAGATGAGAATAGTTCACAGGTCGGCGCAACATCGAGGGCCGAAGGGCCTGCTGTGCACTGTATTGTTCTATGTCTAAAATGGTGTCAAGTTTCTTGAGTGTTGTTGGATCTGTCTCCAATCAGGCAAGTAGAGAGTATTCAACCCCTCTCCTGACTTGTGCAGGTGGTGGACAGGCTTTTCTGAGTCAGGAGGTGAGTTACTTGCCACAGCATTCCTAACCTCTGACCTGCCCTTGTCGCCACTGTGTTTAATGGTGACTCTAGCTGCGTTTCTGGTCAATCAAAATTCACAGAATTTGGTATTGTAAATTCAGTGATGGTAACATCATTGAATGTCAAAGGGCGGTCATTTAGATTGTCTCTTATTGAAAATGGTCTTTGCCTGGCATTTGTGAGATGTAAATGTTACTTCCATTTTTCAGACCAAACCTGGATATTGTGCCGATCTTGTAGCATTTGAGTATGATTAGATTCCCGACAGTATGGAAACAGGCCCTTCGGCATAACAAATCCACACTGACCCTCCGAAGAGTAAGCCGCCCAGACCCATTCCTCTACCCTATATTTACCTCTAACTAATGCACCTAACACTATGGGCAATTTAGCATGGCCAATTCACCTAACCTGCACATCTTTGGACTGTGGGAGGAAACCGGAACACCCGGAGGAAACCCACGTAGACGTGGGGAGAATGTGCAAACTTCACACAGACAGTTGCCCGTGGTAGGACTCAGAGCAGGGTCCCTGGTGCTGTGAGGCAGCAGTGCTAACCACTGTGCCACCATGCCGCCCTGGTCTGCTTCATTACCTGAGGGTTCGTGAATGGTGCTGAACATTGCACAATCAGTGGCGAACATCCCCATTTCTGACCTTATGATGGAGGGAAGGTCATTGATGAAGTAGCTGAAGATGGTTGGGCTGAGGACACTACCCTGAGGAACTCCTGCAGAGCTGAGATGACTGACCTCCAACCACAACCATCTTCCTATGTGTCAGGTATGACTCCAACCAGCCTAAGCTTCAATGAACACAAAAGAAATTCATTCATTTAATGCTTCTAATCGCAAACTACCTTTCAGTTTACGTCCCCATCGACCCCAGAGACCTGCAATCGATATGAGTATTGCATAATGATATGAGTACTTCAAACATCACAACAGCCAAGATAACAGGCCAAGTGCTGGGGAATGGGATTACAATAGATCGATGTTTGATGACTGGTGTGGACACAATGGGGCTAAAGGGTCTCTGTAAATGCTGTATAAATTCAATGACTCTAATGAGAGTGACCAGGCCAGTCTTCAGCAAATTCAGTTAACTCTATTAGATATTAAGAAACAGGCTTAGAACAGTAAAGCACAGGAACAGACCCTTCAATCCATCAAACCTGTGCTGACAAATTACACCTTTCTAAATGAAAAGCCTCTTTCTTCTTCATAATCTGTATCCCTCTATTCCCAACACAGCAAGTTACACCCGAAACGTTGACTTCTCCTCCTCCTGATGGTGCCTGGCTTGTTGTGTTCTTCCAGCCTCTACACAACAAGCCATGCAGCATCAGGAGGTGGAGAAGTCAATGTTTTGGGTATAACTTGTTGTGTCCTTCCAGCCTCCTGCTTGTCTATTTTGGATTCCAACATCGGCAGGTTTTCTTTTGTTTCTATTAAGTTATCTGTCAAGATGTCTCTTAAATGTTGCTATTGATTCTGTCTCCATCTCCTCTGGCAGTGCATTCCAGGCCATTACCACCCTCTGTGTAAAACACCTGCCTCCTTTAAACTTACCCCCTTTTACATTAAACCTATGTCCCCTAGTAATTGACATTCCTCCCCGGGAAAAACTTGATCCATTTCATCCATGCTGCAGTTTGGGTTTCCCCAGGGCCACTCAGCTCCTGACCTCATCACAGTGTTGGTTCAAACATGGACAAAAGAGCTGAATTCCAGAGGGGAGGGGAGAGGGACAGCCCTTGACATCAAGGCTGCATTGAGTGAGTGTGGCATCAAGGAGCCCTGGCAAAACTGGAATCAATGGGTATCAGGGGGCAAACTCTCTGCTGGTTAACCTGGCCCATAGGAAAATGGTTGTAATTGTGGAGGGTCAGTCATCTCAGCTCCAGGACATCTCTGCAGGAGACCCTCAGGGTAGTGTCCTCAGCCCAACCATCTTCAGCTGCTTCATCAATGACCTTCCCTCTGTCATAAGGTCAAAAGTGGTGATATTCGCCAATGATTACACAATGTTCAGCACCGTTCACCACTTGTCAGGTACTAAAGCAGTCTGTGTCCAAATGCAACAGGATCTGGATAGTATTCAGGTTTGGGCTGCCAAGTATAAGTAACATTTGTGCCACACAAATGCTAGGAAATGACCATCACCAATACAAGACAATCTAAACACTACCTCTATACAATTCAGTGGTGTTACCATCACTGACATCCCCTGATAGTTACCATTGACAAAAACCAGTAAGTCTTACGTCTGTCGTCTGCAAGGTGTTAGAAAGGATTCTGAGGGATAGGATTTATGACCATCTGGAAGAGCATGGCTTGATTAAATGCAGTCAACACGGCTTTGTGAGGGGCAGGTCATGCCTCACAGGAATAGGCCCTTCAATCCATCAAACCTGTGCTGACAAATGACACCTTTCTAAATGAAAAGCCTCTTTCTTCTTCATGATCTGTATCTCTCTATTCCCAACACAGCAAGTTACACCCAAAAGGTTGACTTCTCCTCCTCCTGATGGTGCCTGGCTTATCGTGTTCTTTGAGGATGTGACTAGAAAAGTTGATGAGGGTCTAGCTGTGGATGTGGTGTATCTGGACTTCAGCAAGGCATTTGATAAGGTTCCCCATGGTAGGCTCATTCACAAGGTCAGGAGGAATGGGATACAGGGGAACTCAGCTGTCTGGATACAGAATTGGCTGGCCAACAGAAGACAGCGAGTGGTAATAGAAGGAAAATATTCTGCCTGGAAGTCTGTGGTGAGTGGTGTTCCACAGGGATCTGTCCTTGGGCCTCTACTGTTTGTAATTTTTGTTAATGACTTGGATGAGGGGATTGAAGGATGGGTCAGCAAGTTTGCAGACAACACAAAGGTTGGAGGTGTCGTTGACAGTATAGAGGGTGTAGTAGGCTGCAGCGGGACATTGACAGGATGCAGAGATGGGCGGAGAGGTGGCAGATGGAGTTCAACCTGGATAAATGCGAGGTGATGCATTTTGGAAGTCGAATTTAAAAGCTGAGTACAGTATTAAGAATAGGATTCTTGGCAGTGTGGAGGAACAGTGGGATCTTGGGGTGCAGGTACATAGATCCCTTAAAATGGCCACCCAAGTGGACAGGGTTGTTAAGAAAGCATATGGTTTTTTGGCTTTCATTAACAGGGGGATTGAGTTTAAGAGTCGTGAGATCTTGTTGCAGCTCTATAAAACTTTGGTTAGACTGCACTTGGAATACTGCATCCAGTTCTGGTCGCTCTATTATAGGAAAGATGTGGATGCTTTGGAGAGGGTTCAGAGGAGGTTTACCAGGATGCTGCCTGGACTGGAGGGCTTATCCTATGAAGAGAGGTTGACTGAGCTCGGACATTTTTCATTAGAGAAAAGGAGGAGGAGAGGGGACCTAATTGAGATATACAAGATAATGAGAGGCATAGATAGAGTCGATAGCCAGAGACTATTTCCCAGGGCAGAAATGGCTAACACGAGGGGTCATAGTTTTAAGCTGGTTGGAGGAAAGTATAGAGGGGAGGTCAGATGCGGGTTCTTTACACAGAGTTGTGAGAGCATGGAATGCGTTGCCAGCAGCAGTTGTGGAAGCAAGGTCATTGGGGACATTTAAGAGACTGTTGGACATGCATATGGTCACAGAAATTTGAGGGTGCATACATGAGGATCAGTGGTCGTGGGCTGAAGGGCCTGTTCTGTGCTGTACTGTTCTATGTTCTAAAACTCAACTGCACTCGCCATGCAAATCAGTGGCTACAAGAGCAGGTCAGAGGTGAGCAATCCTGCAGCAAATAACTCACCTCTGGATTCCCTAAATTCTGTCTGCAAGGCATAAGTCAGGAGTGTGATGAAATATTCCCCACTTGCCTCAACACTCAACAACGCTCAAGAAGCTTGAATCATCAGGGACAAAGCAGTCCACTTGATTGGCACCACATCTACAAACATCCACTCCCTCCACCACCAACGCTCAGTAGCAGCAATGTGTACTATCTACAAGATACACTGCAGAACTTCAAAGATCCTCTGACATCACTTTCCAAACCCACAACCACTCCCATCTAGAAGGATAAGGGCAGCAAATACATGGGAACACCACCCCCTGCATATACCTCTCCAAGCCACTCACCATCCTGACTTGGAAACATATCGCTGTTCCTTCACTGTCACTGGGTCAAAATCTTGGAATTCCCTCCCTAAGACCATTGTGGGTCAGCCCACAGCACATGGTCTGCAGTGGTTCAAGGAGGCGGCTCACTCCCTCCTTCTCAAGGGTAACTAGGGATGGGCAATAAATGCTGGGCCCAGTCAGTGACACCCACATCCCTATAAGGAAGAACAGAAAATTCTAACAGGAAACCTGGCTGACCTGCCCTGGGAAGAATTAAGATGAACAGGAGTGACCCTCATTCAGAGTTGGGTCTGATCTGACTGAGACAGGAGATGCCTAGTCTGTGCAGCTTTCACTGGGCACTGGATTCATTCAACAGTTATTAATGAGAGGAGCAATACTCAGCCAACTTTCACATTTCACCTTCAGAAATGCCCAGAAACATTTTGTCCTTTAAATTCTCATAATCCTTGCTGCAATTGGGTGAAGTAATATTGATTACAAGTTCCAGTAAAGGTGACAAAGCTTCAATATAAACAACTTCAATGTGGACAAATGGATAGGAAATGACCAGTTTGAACTTAGACCTTGCACTGTTTCTCCATGCTGTTTGCTTTTTTGTCAAGTGTTTGGTGAATCTCTCTTGTTTTGTCATAGAGGAAGAGTGAGCACCCTGCTTCCTTCAGCTATTCATTTCATGGGCCGTGTCACACACTCTCGCATACACGGTCACGCATACACACACTCATTCACTCACATACACACACACACACACACATACACGGTCACGCATACACACACTCATTCACTCACATACACACACACACACACACATACACGGTCACGCATACACACACTCATTCACTCACATACACACACACACACACACATACACAGTCACGCATACACACACTCATTCACTCACATACACACACACACACACACATACACAGTCACGCATACACACACTCATTCACTCACATATACACACACACACACACACATACACAGTCACACATACACGCTTACACAAAGACACAGACACACTCACAAAGACTCAATCACTCACACACACAAACTCACTCACTCACATTTTCACACACTCACAAAGACTCACTCACTCACACACACAAACTCACAAAGACACACAAACTCACAAAGACTCACTCACATATTCATGCACTCACAAAGACTCAGACACACACGTACTCACACTCACTCACATACACACACAAAGACTCACTCAGACATACTCACAAAGCCTCACTCACTCACATACACACACTCACAAAGACACACTCACATTTTCACAGACTCACTCACTCATACACATGCTCACAAAGACTCACACACACACTCACAAAGACTCACTCACTCATACACACACTCACAAAGACACACACACACCCACAAAGACTCACTCACTCATACACACAACAAAGACACACACACATTCACAAAACTCACTCACTCACACACACTCACAAAGACTCACACTCATACACACACTCACAAAGACTCACACTCATATACACACTCACAAAGATACACACACAAACACATACACACACACACAAAAACTCACTCACTCACATATTCACACACTCACAAAGACTCATTCAACACCTCGCACCTTGTACATGGCAGGTACTCATGTGACTCAGCCAATATTGTCTATCTTACACGTTGCAGGCAGGGATGCCCGGAGGCATGGTACATTGTGAAAACCGAGCAAAGGCTACGACAACGGATGAATGGGCACCGCACAACAATCAAGACAGGAGGGTTCCCTCCCAGTTGGGGAACACTTCAGTGGTCGAGGACACTCAGCCTCGGACCTTCGGATGACCATCCTCCAAGGTGGACTTCGGGACAGGCAGCAGAGAAAAGTGGCCGAGCAGAGGCTGATAGCTAAGTTCGGTACCCATAGGGAGGGCCTCAACCGGGACCTTGGGTCATGTCACATTACAGGTGATCACCATTGCACTACACACACACTCTCACATACACACGGACACAGGTACACACAGACGCGCACACAGACACCCACACACACACCCTTATAGACACACGCACTCCCACACTCTCACATGCACCCTGTCACAGACTTAAGACACTCTGCACTCACTACACACACACACACACACACACTTTCTCAAACTCACAACCCCCACCCCAGAAAGACGCACACACACAGATGCACACATATATTTTGTGGGGTGAATTTGTACTTGCAGAGTTACATTGCACTTTGCTCAAAAACTGCATACATTCATATAGAACTCCGAGCTCAAAAACTGCATGAATTTATGTAAAACTCTGTTATCTCACTTTTTAGATTAGAATCAATCTAAAAATCAGGTCATAGACAGAGAACACAGGGGGCTAACACCTTCAACATATTGTCTAGCTATCACCATTGTTAACAGCTAACCCGAGAATGCAAATTTAAAAACAAAGGTTTTGTGATTTACACATGAAAGAAGTGGAACTATCACTGTATTCTAACAGATGAAAGGCTTAACAGACAATCAATTTTTCAATGTATAATTTCAGTTACATCACACTGCAAATTTTGGCTATAAATTCTATGTTACGATCGAGCCCTCCACTATCACCTGATGAAGGAGCGTCGCTCCGAAAGCTAGTGTGCTTCCAAGTAAACCTGTTGGACTATAACCTGGTGTTGTGTGATTTTTAACTTTGTACACCCCAGTCCAACACCGGTATCTCCATAACACACACACACATTCACATAGAGCATAGAACATCGAACAATACAGCGCAGACAGAATATTCGGCCCTCAATGTTGCGCTGACCTGTGAACTATTCTCAGCTCATCCCCCTACACTATCCCATTATCATCCATATGCTTATACAAGGATTGTTTAAATCTCCCTAATGTGGCTGAGTTGACTACATTAGCAGGTAGGGCATTCCACACCCTTACCACTCTCTGCGTAAAGAACCTGCCTCTGACATCTGTCTTAAATCTATCACCCCTCAATTTGTAGCTATGCTCCCTCGTACACGCTGATGTCATCATCCTAGGAAAAAGACTCTCACTGTCTACCCTATCTAATCCTCTGATCATCTTGCATGTCTCTATCAAATCCCCTCTTAGCCTTCTTCTTGCCAAAGAGAACAGGTTCAAGTCTCTCAGCCTTTCCTCATTAGACCTTCCCTCCAGACCAGCCAACATCCTGGTAAATCTCCTCTGCACCTTTTCCAATGCTTCTACGTCCTTTCTGAAATATGGGACGACCAGAACTGTACACAATAATCCAAGTGCGGCCACATGAGTGGTTTGTATAGCTGCAGCATGATATTGGGGCTCCAGAACTCACTCCCTCTACCAATGAAACCTAACACACCGTATGCCGCCTTAACAGCACTATCCACCTGGGTGGCAACTTTCAGGGATCTATGTACATGGACACCGACATCCCTCTGCACTTCCACACTACCAAGAATCTTGCCATTAGCCCAGTATTCTGCTTTCCTGTTATTCTTCCCAAAGTGCATCACCTCACATTTAGCTGCATTGAACTCCATTTGCCCCCTCTCAGCCCAATTCTGCAGTCCCCCTGCAACCTGTAACATTCTTCCACACTGTCCACTACTCCACCTACTTTAGTGTCGTCTGCAAATTTACTAATCCATCCACATATGTCTGCGTCTAAGTCATTTATAAAAATGACAAACAGCAGTGGTCCCAAAGCACATCCTTGTGGCACACCACTAGTAACTGGACTCCAGACTGAATATTTTCCATCAACCACCACTCGCTGCCTTCTTTCTGAAAGCCAGTTTCAAATCCAAACTGCTAAATCACCCTCAATTCCATGCCTCTGCATTTTCTCCAACAGCCTACCATGTGGAACCTTATCAAAGGCTTTAGTGACATCCATGTATACCATGTCAACTGCCCTACCCTCATCTACATGCTTGGTCACCTTCTCAAAAAGCTCAATGAGGTTTGTGAGACATGACCTGCCCTTGACGAAACCATGTTGACTATCTGAAATCAAATTGTTGCTTGCTAGATCATTATAAATCTTATCTCTTATAACCCTTTCCAAAACCTTTCCTACAACAGAAGTAAGGCTCACTGGTCTATAATTACCTGGGTCATCTCTGCTGCCCTTCTTGAACAAGGGTACAACATTTGTAATCCTCCAGTCCTCAGGTACTAAACCTGTAGGAGAAAGTGAGGACTGCAGATGCTGGAGTACCAGAGTTGAAAAATGTCATGCTAGAAAAACACAGCAGGCCAGGCAGCATCCGAGGAGCAGGAGAATCGATGTTTTGGGCATAAGCCCTTCTTCAGGAAACCTGTAGACAATGACAACTCAAATATCAAAGCCAACGGCTCTGCTATCTCCTCCCTAGCTTCCCAGAGAATCCTCGGATAAATCCCATCCAGCCCAGGGGACTTGTCTACTTTCACTCCTTCTAGAATTGATAACACCTGTTCGTAACTAACCTCGATCCTTTCTAGTCTAATATCTTGCACCTCATTCTTCTCCTCTACAATATTCTCCTTTTCCTGAGTGAACACCGATGAGAAATGTTTGGTGAGCACCTCTCTACAGGGTCCATACATAACTTCCCACTTCTGGCCCAATTCCTACCCTAATCATCCTTTTATTCCTCAACCCTATAGAAAGCTTTAGGGTTCTCCTTTATTCTATTTGCTAAAGACTGCTCGTGTCCTCTCTTTGCTCTTCTTAACTCTCTCTTTAAATCCTTCCTCGCTGATCTGTAACTCTCCATCGCCTCATCTTGCCTCAGCAACACATAAGCCTCCTTCCTCTGCCTAACAAGAGATGCAATTTTTATAGTAAACCACGGTTCCCTCACCTTATCACTTCCTCCCTGCCTGACAGGGACATACCTATCAAGGACACGCAATATCTGTTCCTTAAACCAACTCCACATTTCCATTGTCTGCATCCCCTGCATTTTGCTACCCCATTCTATAGACAATAGGTGCAGGAGTAGGCCATTCTGCCCTTCGAGCCAGCACCACCATTCAATATGATCATGGCTGATCATCCTCAATCAGTATCCTGTTCCTGCCTTATCCCCATAACCCTTGATTCCACTATCCTCAAGAGCTCTATTCAACTCTTTCTTGAAAGTATCCAGAGACTTGGCCTCCACAGCCTTCTGGGGCAGAGCATTCCATACATCCACCACTCTCTCAGTGAAGAAGTTTCTCCTCAACTCTGTTCTAAGTGGCCTACCCCTTATTTTTAAACTGTGTCCTCTGGTTCGGGACTCACCCATCAGCGGAAACATCCTTCCTGCCTCCAGAGTGTCCAATCCTTTAATAATCTTATATGTCTCAATCAGATCCCCTCTCAGTCTTCTAAACTCAAGGGTATACAAGCCCAGTCGCTCCAATCTTTCAGCGTAAGATAGTCCCGCCATTCCGGGAATTGACCTTGTGAACCTACACTGCACTCCCTCAATAGCCAGAATGTCTTTCCTCAAATTTGGAGACCAAAACTGCGCACAATACTCCAGGTGTGGTCTCACCAGGGCCCTGTACAGCTGCAGAAGGACCTCTTTGCTTCTATACTCAATTCCTCTTGTTATGAAGCCAGCATGCTATTAGCTTTCTTCACTGCCTGCCTATGCATCCTAATTCCTGCCTAATTGCATTATATTTGCCCTTGCCCCATTGATAACTCTTGACCTGGGGCATGTACCTATCCCTTTCCATCGCTAAATTAAACATAACTGAATTATGGTCACTCTCTCCAAAGTGCTCATCTACAACTAAATCAAACACCTGGCCTGGTTCATTACCAAGCACCAGATCCAGTGTGGCCTCCCCTCATGTTGGCCCTTCGACATACTGTGTCAGGAAACCCTCCTGTACACATTGGACAAAAACTGATCCATCCGACATACTAGAGTTATAGCATTTCCAGTCAAGTTGGGGAAGTTAAAGTCCCCTATAATGATCACCCTGTTCCTTTCACTCCTACCCAGAATAATTTTGCTAATCCTCTCTTCCACCTCCCCGGAACTCTGCGGAGGCCTATAAAAAATTCCAAGCAGTGTGACCTCTCCTGTCCTGTTTCTAACCTCAGCCCACACTACCTCAGTAGACGAGTCCTCATCAAAAGTTCTCTCAGCCAGTGTTATACTATCTTTGACAAACAAGGCCACACCTTCCCCTCTTTTACCACCTTGCCTGTTCTTAATAAAAGATCTAAACCCTGGAACCTACAACAACCATTCCTTACCCTGCTCTATCCATGTCTCCGAAATGGCCACAACATCCAAGTCCCAGGTATCTAACCATGCTGCAAGCTCACCTCCCTTATTTCAGATACTTCTGGCGTTGAAGTAGACACACTTCAAACCAGTTTGCTGTCTGCCAACACATTGCTGTGACCCTGAAATCCTGTCCCTGACCTTCTTACTCTCATCCTCCTGTGCACTGCAACTACACCTCAGGTTCCCATCCCCCTCCTGAGCTAGTTTAAACCTACCCAAATAGCACCAGCAAATTTCCCACCCAGGATATTAGTACCCCTCTGGTTCAAGTGAAGACCATCCTGTTTGTACAAGTCCCACCTTCCCCAGAATGAGCCCCAATTATCCAAGAACCTGAAATTCTCCCTCCTGCACCATCCCTGCAGCCACGTGTTCAGCTGATATCTCTCCCTATTCCTTGCCTCACTATCACGTGGCACGGGTAACAAACCAGAGATAACAACTCTGTTTGCTCTAGCTCTCAGCTTCCACCCTAGCTCCCTGAAATCCTGCCTTACATCCCTATCCCTTTTTCTGCCTATATCGTTGGTACCTACATGGACTTGAGGCTGATCACCCTCTCCCTTCAGGACCCCAAAGATACAATCACAAAGACTCACACATACATACATTCACAAAGACACACACACACTCACAAAGACTCACTCACACACACACACACACTTACAGACTCTCATACTCACAGACACACAAACGTAAAGATTCACTCACTCACAAAGACTCACTCACATACGCACATTCACAAAGACTCTCTCTCACACACAAAAAAACTTACTCACATATTCACACACTAAGACTCACTCACACATACACACACTCACAAAGACTCACTCACACATACACACACTCACAAAGACTCTCACACTCACAATGACTCACATCCACACACTCACAAAGACACACACACACATTCACAAATTTGGAGATGCCGGTGTTGGACTGGGGTGTACAAAGTTAAAAATCACACAACACCAGGTTATAGTCCAACAGGTTTAATTGGAAGCACTAGCTATCGGAGCGACACTCCTTCATCAGGTGATAGTCCGAAAGCTAGTGTGCTTCCAATTAAACCTGTCGGACTATAACCTGGTGTTGTGATTTTTAACTTTGTACACATTCACAAAGACTCACTCACTCATATTAACACTCACAAAGACACACACACTGACACAGACACACACAAAAACTCACTCACTCACATATTCACACACTCACCAAGACTCCCTCATACATACACACACTCACAAAGACACACACTCACAAAGACTCACTCGTATATTCACATTCACAGATTCACTCACACACACACTCACAAAGACTCACTCACATACATACACACTCACAAAGACTCACACACACACACAAAAACTCACATATACACACACAAAGACACACATACACACTCACAAAGACTCACACTCACAAAGACTCATTCACTCACATATTCACGCACTCACACACTCATAAAGACTCACACTCACAAAGACACACACACAAAAACTCACTCACATATTCACACACTCACAAAGATTCACACATATACACACTCACAAAGACTCACTCGCTCACTAAGACTCACACATACACACTCACTCACATACACACACTCAGACTCACACACACAAAGACACTCACATACACACTCACAAAGACTCACTGACATACACACACATACAGACTCACACAAAAACTTACTCACATATTTACGTACTCACACACACATACTCGCACTCACAAAGACTCACTCACTCACAAAGGCTCTCACATACACACATACACAAAGATTCACTCACTCAATTACACACTCACAAAGACTCACTTACACACACAATAACAAAGTCTCACTCACATACACGCATACACAATAACAAAGACTCACTCACATACACGCACACGATCACAAAGACTCACTCACTCACATACACACACACTTACAAAGACTCACTCACTCACACCCGCTCACAAAGACTCACACACACAAAATCTCACGCACATATTCACTCACTCACACTCACTCGCTCACAAAGACTCTCACATACACACACTCACAAAGACACACACACTCATAGACTCACTCACTCACGTACACACACACAAAAACACACTCACTCGCTTATTCACACATTCAAAAAAACTCTCACATACACACAAAGACTCACTCATTCACATACACACACTCACAAAGACTCACTCACTCACAAATAAGAAAGGGATGATCACATTATTGGGATTGTATTATAGAGTCCCTAATAGTCAAGAGGGAAATTGAGAAACAAACTTGTAAGGAGATCTCAGCTATCTGTAAGAATAAAAGGGTAGTTATGGGAGGGGATTTTAACTTTCCAAACACAGACTGGGACTGCCATAGTGTTAAAGGTTTAGATGGAGAGGAATTTGTTAAGTGTGTACAAGACAATTTTCTGATTCAGTATGTGGATGTACCTACTAGAGAAGGTGCAAAACTAGACCTACTCTTGGGAAATAAGGCAGGGCAGGTGACTGAGGTGTCAGTGGGGGGGCACTTTGGGGCCAGCAACCATAATTCAAATAGGTTTAAAATAATGATGGAAAAGGATAGACCAGATCTAAAAGTTGAAGTTCTAAATTGGAGAAAGGCCCATTTTGACGGTATTAGGCAAGAACTTTCAAAAGCTGTTTGGGGGCAGATGTTCGCAGGTAAAGGGACGGCTGGAAAATGGGAAGCCTTCAGAAATGAGATAACAAGAATCCAGACAAAGTATATTCCTGTCAGGGTGAAAGGGAAAGCTGGTAGGTATAGAGAATGCTGGATGACTAAAGAAATTGAGGGTTTGCTTAAGAAAAAGAAGGAAGCATATGTCAGGTATAGACAGGATAGATCGAGTGAATCCTTAGAAGAGTATAAAGGCAGTAGGAGTATACTTAAGAGGGAAATCAGGAGGGCAAAAAGGGGACATGAGATAGCTTTGGCAAATAGGATTAAGGAGAATCCAAAGAGTTTTTACAAATACATTAAGGACAAAAGGGTAACTTGGGAGAGAATTGGGGCCCCTTAAAGATCAGCAAGGGGGCCTTTGTGTGGAGTCGCAGAAAATGGGGGAGATACTAAATGAATATTTTGCATCAGTATTTACTGTGGAAAAGGATATGGAAGATATAGACTGTAGGGAAATAGATGGTGACGTCTTGCAAAATGTCCAGATTACAGAGGAGGAAGTGCTGGACGTGTTGAAACGGGTAAAGGTGGATAAATCCCCAGGACCTGATCAGATGTACCCGAGAACTCTGTGGGAATCTAGAGAAGTGATTGCTGGGCCTCTTGCTGAGATATTTGTATCATTGATAGTCACAGGTGAGGTGCCGGAAGACTGGAGGTTGGCAAACGTGGTGCCACTATTTAAGAAGGGCGGTAAAGACAAGCCAGGGAACTATTGACCAGTGAGCCTGACCTCAGTGGTGGGCAAGTTGTTGGAGGAAATCCTGAGGGACAGGATGTACATGTATTTGGAAAGGCAAGGACTGATTTGGGACAGTCAACATGACTTTGTGCATGGGAAATCATATCTCACAAACTTGATTGAGTTTTTTGAAGAAGTAACAAAGAGGATTGACGAGGGCAGAGTGATAGATGTGATCTATATGGACTTCAGTAAGGTATTCGACAAGGTTCCCCATGGGAGACTGATTAGCAAGGTTAGATCTCATGGAATACAGGAAGAACTAGCCATTTGGATACAGAACTGGCTCAAAGGTAGAAGACAGAGGGTGGTGGTGGAGGGTTGTTTTTCAGACTGGAGGCCTGTGACCAGTGGAGTGCTCAAGGATCGGTGCTGAGCCCTCTACGTTTTGTCATTTACATAAATGATTTGGATGCGAGCATAAGAGGTACAGTTAGTAAGTTTGCAGATGACACCAAAATTGGAGGTGTAGTGGACAGCGAAGAGGGTTACCTCAGATTACAACAGGATCTGGACCAGAGGGCCAATGGGCTGAGAAGTGGCAGATGGAGTTTAATTTAGATAAATGTGAGGTGCTGCATTTTGGGAAAGGAAATCTTAAAAGGACTTATACACATAATGGTAAGGTCCTAGGGAGTGTTGCTGAACAAAGAGACCTTGGAGTGCAGGTTCATAGCTCCTTGAAAGTGGAGTCGCAGGTAGATAGGATAGTGAAGAAGGCGTTTGGTATGCTTTCCTTTATTGGTCAGAATATTGAATACAAGAGTTGGGAGGTCATGTTGCGACTGTACAGGACATTGGTTTGACGACTGTTGGAATATTGTGTGCAATTCTGGTCTCCTTCCTATCGGAAAGATGTTGTGAAACTTGAAAGGGTTCAGAAAAGATTTACAAGGATGTTGCCCGGGTTGGAGGAATTGAGCTATTGGGAGAGGCTGAACAGGCCGGGGCTGGTTTCCCTGGAGCGTCGGAGGCTGAGGGGTGACCTTATAGAGGTTTACAAAACTATGAGGGGCATGGATAGGATATATAGACAAATTCTTTTCCTTGGGGTCAGGGAGTCCAGAACGAGAGGGCATAGGTTTAGGGTGAGAGGGGAAAGATATAAAAGAGACCTAAGGGGCAACCTTTTCGCACAGAGGGTGGTATGGGTATGGAATGAGCTGCCAGAGGAAGTGTTGGACGCTGGTACAATTGCAACATTTAAGAGGCATTTGAATGGGTATATGAATAGGAAGGGTTTGAAGGGATATGGGCTGGATGCTGGCAGGTGGGACTAGATTGAGTTAGGATATCTGGTCAGCATGGACGGGTTGGACCAAAGGGTCTGTTTCCATGCTGTATATCTCTGACTCTATATTCATGCACTCACAAAGACTCACTCACTCTCATATTCACACACAAAGACTCACACATACACTCACATATTCACACTCACAAAGACACACGTACACACTCACAAAGACTCACACACACATATTCGTACACTCACAGACTCTCTCTCTCTCTCACACACACACAGTCTCACTCACTCACATATTCACGCACTCACAAAGACTCACTCACATACACACACGAAGACTCACACTCACAAAGACTCACTCACATATTCATGCACTCACAAGGACTCATACACACACTCACTCAAAGACTCACACACACTCACAAAGACTCACTCACACACACAAAGACTCACTGACAAAGACTCACTCACTCACACGTACACACACTCACAAAGACTCACTCACTCACACAGACTCACATGTACACACTCACAAAGACACACATGTACACACACTCACAAAGACTCACACACAGACTCACACACACACACACAAAGACTCACACTCACTCACATATTCATACACTCACAGACTCTCTCACACACACACTCAGACTCACTCACATACTCACACACTCACAAAGACTCACTCACATACACACATGAAAACTCACACTCACAAAGACTCACTCACATATTCATGCACTCACAAGGACTCATACACACACTCGCACTCACTCACTCACACATACACACACTCACAGACACACACACTCTCAAAGACTCACTCACTCACACGTACACACTCACAAAGACTCACTCACTCATATTCACACACTCACAAAGACTCACACATACTCACAAAGACTCACACACACATACTCACAAAGACTCACTCACACACTCACAAAGACTCACTCACATGTACACACACTCACAAAGACTCACTCACTCATACACACACTCACACACAGACTCACACTCACTCACATATTCATACACTCAGACTCTCTCACACACACACTCAGTCTCACTCGCTGAGGCCAAACACCAGCTCGCAGATACCTCCTCCTACTGCCCCCTTGACCATGACCCCACCCTCCACCACCAAACCATCATCTCCCAGACCATCCATAACCTCATCACCTCAGGGGATCTCCCATCCACCGCCTCCAACCTCATAGTCCCACAACCCCACACCGCCCGCTTCTACCTCCTGCCCAAAATCCACAAACCTGACTGCCCCGGCCGACCCATTGTCTCAGCCTGCTCCTGCCCCACCGAACTCATCTCTGCATACCTCAACACGGTCCTGTCCCCCTTAGTCCAAGAACTCCCTACCGACGTTCGGGACACCACCCATGCCCTCCACCTCCTCCATGATTTTTGCTTCCCCGGTCCCCAACGCCTTATCTTCACCATGGACATCCAGTCCCTGTACACCTCCATCCCCCATCACGAAGGACTCAAAGCCCTCCGCTTCTTCCTTTCCCGCCGTACCAACCAGTACCCTTCCACTGACACCCTCCTTCGACTGACTGAACTGGTCCTCACTCTGAACAACTTCTCTTTCCAATCCTCCCACTTCCTCCAAACGAAAGGAGTAGCCATGGGCACCCGCATGGACCCCAGCTATGCCTGCCTCTTCGTAGGATATGTGGAACAATCCATCTTCCGCAACTACACTGGCCCCACCCCCCACCTTTTCCTCCGCTACATCGATGACTGTATCGGCACCGCCTCGTGCTCCCACGAGGAGGTTGAACAGTTCATCCACTTCACCAACACTTTCCACCCCGACCTCAAATTCACCTGGACAGTCTCAGATTCCTCCCTCCCCTTCCTAGACCTTTCTATTTCTATCTCAGGCGACTGAATCAACACGGACATCTACTACAAACCGACCGACTCCCACAGCTACCTGGACTACACCTCCTCCCATCCTGCCCCCTGTAAAAACGCCATCCCATTCTCCCAATTCCTTCGACTCCGCCGCATCTGCTCCCAGGAGGACCAGTTCCAAAAACGCACAACCCAGATGGCCTCCTTCTTCAAGGACTGCAATTTCCCCCCCGACGTGGTCGACGATGCCCTCCACCGCATCTCTTCCACTTCCCACTCCTCCGCCCCTCCAACCGCCACCAGGACAGAACCCCACTGGTCCTCACCTACCACCCCAATCTCCATGTACAGGTTATCATCCGCCGTCATTTCCGCCACCTCCAAACGGACCCCAACACCAAGGATATATTTCCCTCCCCTCCCCTATCAGCATTCCGTAAAGACCACTCCCTCCGTGAGTCCCTCGTCAGATCCACACCCCCCACCAACCCAACCTCCACTCCCGGCACCTTCCCCTGCAACCGCAGGAGGTGCAAGACTTGAGCCCACACCTCCCCCCTCACCTCCCTCCAAGGCCCCAAAGGAAACTTCCATATCCGCCACAAATTCACCTGCACCTCCACACAAATCATCTATTGCATCCTCTGCACCCGATGTGGCCTCCTCTATATTGGGGAGACAGGCCGCCTACTTGCGGAGCGTTTCAGAGAACACCTCTGGGATACCCGGACCAACCAACCCAACCACCCTATGGCTCAACACTTCAACTCCCCCTCCCACTCCACCAAGGATGTGCAGGTCTTTGGACTCCTCCATCGCCAGACCACAACAACACGACGGTTGGAGGAAGAGCGCCTCATCTTCCGCCTAGGAACCCTCCAACCACAAGGGATGAACTCGGATTTCACCAGTTTCCTCATTTCCCCTCCCCCCACCTTGTCTCAATCAAATCTATCGAACTCAGCACCACCTTCCTAACCTGCAATCTTCTTCCTGACCTCTCCGCCCCCACCCCAGTCTGACCTATCACCCTCACCTTGACCTCTTTCCACCTATCGCATTTCCAACACCCCTCCCCCAAGTCCCTCCTCCCTACCTTTTATCTTAGCCTGCTGGACACACTTTCCTCATTCCTGAAGAAGGGCTTATGCCCGAAACGTCGATTCTCCTGTTCCCTGGATGCTGCCTGACCTGTTGCGCTGTTCCAGCAACACATTTTCAGCTCTGATCTCCAGTATCTGCAGACCTCACTTTCTCCACACACTCACAAAGACTCACTCACTCATACACACACTCACAAAGACTCACTCACACATATTCACGCACTCACAAAGACTCACATATACACACAAAGATTCTCTCTCTCTCACACACAAAAACTCACACTCAAAGAATTACTCACACATACACACACTCACAAAGACTCTCATACATACACACTCACAAAGACTCACTCACACGACTCACTCACTCATACACATTCACAAAGACTCACACTCACAGCATCCCACACACACACACAAGACTTACTCACTCATACACACTCAAAGACTCACACATACACACACTCATAAAGACTCATTCACTCACACACGCTCACAAAGACTCTCTCTCACACACACAAAAACTCACACTCACAAAGACTCACTCACATATACTCAAAGACACATACATACACTCGCAAAGACTCACTCACACACACTCGCAAAGACTCACACACACACGACTCACTCACTCATACACATTCACAAAGACTCACACACACTCACAAAGACTCTCTCTCTCTCTCTCACACACACACACACACACACAAAGACTCACTCACTCACATATTCACACACGCTGAAAATGTGTTGCTGGAAAAGCGCAGCAGGTCAGGCAGCATCCAAGGAACAGGAGAATCGACGTTTCGGGCATAAGCCCCTCTTCAGGAAGAAGGGCTTATGCCCTCACATATTCATACACCCAGACTCACTCTCACATGTACACACTCACAAAGACAGTCTCACACATGCATACACACACTCAATGACTCACTCACATACACATGCACACACTCACAAAGACTCACTCTCACACACACAAACTCACTCACTCACATATTCACACACCCACAAAGACTCACACACACTCACAAAGACTCATTCACTCACATATTCACGGACTCACAAAGACTCACACACATACACACAGTGACAAAGACTCACTCTCACATGTACACACTCACAAAGACAGTCTCACACATGCATACACACACTCAACGACTCACTCACACACACGCACACACTCACAAAGACTCACTCACACATCCACACACACTCACAAAGACTCACTCACTCACACGTACAAACTCACAAAGACTCACTCACTCATATTCACGCAAAGACACACACACACAGACTCACACACACATACTCACAAAGACTCACACACACATACTCACAAAGACTCACACACATACACACACTCACAAAAACACACACATACACACACTCACACATACACACACTCACAAAGACTCATTCACACATATTCACGCACTCACAGACTCACACATACACACACTCAAAGACTCACTCACACACACTCACAAAGATTCTCTCTCTCTCACACACAAAAACTCACACTCAAAGACTCACTCACACATACACACACTCACAAAGACTCACATACATACACTCACAAAGACTCACTCTCTTACGTACACACACACAAAGACACTCTCATGTACATTCACAAAGTCTCACTCTCACACGCACACACTCACAAAGACTCACACACACAAACTCACTCACTCACAAAGACTCGCACACACAAACTCACTCACTCACAAAGACACTCATACACACATGCTCACAAAGACTCACTCACATGTACACATGCTCACAAAGACTCACTCACATGTACACATGCTCACAAAGACTCACTCACATGTACACATGCTCACAAAGACTCACTCACATCTACACACGCTCACAAAGACTCACTCACATGTACACATGCTCACAAAGACTCACTCACTCACATGTACACATGCTCACAAAGACTCACTCACTCACATGTACACATGCTCACAAAGACTCACTCACATGTACACATGCTCACAAAGACTCACTCACTCACATGTACACATGCTCACAAAGACTCACTCACTCACATGTACACATGCTCACAAAGACTCACTCACATGTACACATGCTCACAAAGACTCACTCACTCACATGTACACATGCTCACAAAGACTCACTCACATGTACACATGCTCACAAAGACTCACTCACTCACATGTACACATGCTCACAAAGACTCACTCACTCACTCACATGTACACACGCTCACAAACTCACTCACGTACACATGCTCACAAAGACTCACTCACTCACATGTACACACGCTCACAAAGACTCACACTCACATGTACACACGCTCACAAAGACTCACTCACTCACATGTACACACGCTCACAAACTCACTCACGTACACATGCTCACAAAGACTCACTCACTCACATGTACACACGCTCACAAAGACTCACTCACTCACATGTACACACGCTCACAAAGACTCACTCACTCACTCACACGTACACACGCTCACCAATTGCCAAGATGGCAGCACAGGAGTAGGCAGCATCCAGGCCCCTGTGCCCTGGACCTGTCCACGCTGCCTGCTTTTCATCTATTTTCTTTTCTTTTTGTCTCCTAGAACATAGAACAGTACAGCTCAGTACAAGCCCTTCGGCCCTCGATGTTGTGCCAGCCTTTTATCCTACTCTAAGATCAGACTAACTTACATACCCTTCATTGTACTGTCTTCCATGTGCCTATCCAAGAGTCACTTAAATGTCCCTAATATACCTCACTGTACTACCACTGCTGGCAGTGTATTCTAAGCATTCACCACTCTCTGAGTAAAGAACCTACATCTGACATCTCCCCTATCACACCCCTTGTGATAGACATTTCCACTATGGGGAAAGTCCCTGGCTATCATCTACTTTTTTCTTTTCTCGTTTTCTTGCGGAAGGCAATAGGAAGGTGCTTCATTGGTGTCCAAAGTGTGACGGTAGATGGTGAGCCTGGAGTGGGACTCTAACAGACGATGGTAAAGAGGTGGCTGGCTGAGAACAGGGAACCGGTGTTAGCTGCTGCATCGGCGGAGGTGATGGGAATGACTCCCTGAGAGCCCTGGTCTCTCAGCAGCCTCCCAGGGAGTACACCTCTGATAGCAGCAAAAACTTCAGACACAGAGCGTTCATCAAATATATCAGTTTATTTCTCAAAACGAAGAGAGATGAGGTCTGAGAGGAGAGAATGTGGAGGGTGTGGGGTGCGAGAGTGTAGGGAGAGTAGAGGAAGTGAGAGAATGTGGGAGGAGGGGGAAGAGATTATGAGGGATAGTATCTGAGGGGGGAGTGAGTATGGTAGAGGACAGAGTGTGGGGAGACTGGTGGAGGGAAGAGTGTTGGGGGTAAGAGATTATGAGCGGTGTAAGTATGTGAGGGCAGTGAGTGTTGGGGAGAGTATGGGAGTGTGAGACAGTGTGGAGGGAAAAGAGAATGTATGTGGAGAGAGAGAGTGGGGGGAAACAGAGTGTGTGGGGGGAGGGAGAGTGGGCGAGAGAGAGAGAAAGTGGGCTGGGAGAGACAGAGATGGGGGGAGGAGGGAGAGAGTGTTGGGGGAAAGAGTGTGGGGGTCGAGGGAGAGTGTATGGGCAGAGATTGAGTGGGTGGAGAGAGTAAGGGCGGAGAGTGTGGGTTGGGGTGGGTGGGTGCTTAGGGAGAAGAGAGGAGGGCAGAGAGAATGTGAGCAGTGACTATAATAACCTGGCCAAGGTGGGTTAAGGGTGTTTCCCAGGTTTGTAAATTATTCTCTGGAACTGACTGGGCTTCCTTCACCCAGACACTCGGAGAGCAACCAGATCCTGGGAGAGTTTCTCAATTAAGTCACCATGCCGAGTCTTCTTAATCCAGTCATCAGGGATCCCCCGAGAACCAACTGCTGCACCAATACAGGCTCCTGGTACACATTAAGACAGAGCACAATTACTACATACACACTGCCCACACTGTAATATACCCACTGCCCACACTGTAATATATCCCTGCCCACTATAGTATACCCACTACCACTGTAATATACCCACAGCCCACCCTGTAATATACTCACTACCCATGGTAATATACCCAGTCCCTGCCCTGTAATATACCCACTGCCCACTGTGATATGCACACTGCCCACTCTGTAATGTACCCACTGTGATATGCACACTGCCCACTCTGTAATGTACCCACTGCCCACTGTGATATGCACACTGCCCACTCTGTAATGTACCCACTGCCCACTGTGATATGCACACTGCCCACTCTGTAATGTACCCACTGCCCACTGTGATATGCACACTGCCCACTGTGATATGCACACTGCCCACTCTGTAATGTACCCACTGCCCACTGTGAGATAACTTGATCCCTCCCTTTTCCACAGCCTAACTTGCTGTCCTGTTCACCTGCTCTCCATCCTACCTGGGCCGTGCCTTACTCACCTACAAAACTGAGGCGACTGCAGTTACATCCTCCAGCTGTCATGGTTTGTCTCATGGTGTCTGAGTAATCGGACAGGTTTGGGCTCACCAGCAGACAGTGCAGGGAATTTAGCAAATTCCCTGGTAATGCTGCAGGGAACAGGGTGAAAAAAACAGAAATCATCAATGGGTTAATCGAGAGACCCAGGGCAACAGGACACAGAGGCAAATGTCACAGACACAGATCTGGGGCAGAGCTGCACAGTGTTCTATTCACAAAAACAATCTGATGAAGAATAACTTCAGGCATCTAAGTGACAGATTGCAAGTATACGGCTCCTAACTAAGCTACCTTTGTTTCAATAAATGTCTCCTGTTGTGTATTTGTGAAACTGCAATTAATGCGATCTATATGCTGTGATGTAAATTCTCTGATTTATGTTTATATATTAAATATTATTTATTGTAAACTTGGTTTTTGAATTAGTAAAATGTGAATAATCAGTGTGACTGAGGTTATTAATACAAGTAATACAAGTAATTCTGTAAACGTGGTGATTTTGTTTGAAACAGTTTCTGAGACATGGATTTCGAATGGATAGATTTTTGTGCGTCTCTAACAGTTTTTGTTTGCCTTCAATTATTTTGTGACCCAGTCGGGTAAACAGTGAGGCATTCAAGTCTGTTGGAGATTTCTGGCTTTATTTTAAGTTTAAGGGAACACCCATAGCTTTGAGGAGATTGTTTTTTCATTTTACCTCCAATGTTGTGTGCTTGTGCTTCTGATTTTGCCTAAATTGGAGACGGAGGGAGTTTCCCAATTGGAATGGCAGTGTGTCAGAACAATTCTGCCCAGAGATAATGTTTTGATTGATTGGTGTTTCATTTGGGACCAAAGGAGAATCAGACTGGACTTGAAACATAAATTTTCTTTCCCTCCCCACGGATGCTGTCAGGCCTGCTGAGTTTCTCCAGCATTCTCTGTCTTTGTAATAACAGAAAATCCCCAATAGTTAGCTCTTCTCCCTCACATTTCTTTTGTACGTTTTCCCCTCTGCAAATCTCCCATTGGAAGGAAAAGAGGGAAAACAATCTTCAGACGCAGAGGGAGGGTGAAGGAGTGAATCCACCATCTCATATCATCAGTTGAAAGTGAACCAAAAGGATACAGCTCCTCGATGTTGGTGATCAGACTGCTGTCGACAAATTGCTTTTACAACTCACTCTCAATATTTGTATTATCTTGTCTGTTTGCACATACGAATTTTAAGAAAGGGCTCATTTTTAAATTAGAGCTGCTGACACTAACACATAATTAATTGCACGTGGTGCTGCGGGAGGGTCAGAGATTGGGGAGTGGGTGAGAGAGAGAGAGAGAGAGAGAGAGAGAGAGAGACAGCATTAAGACCCGAGAAGGTAGGGATGGGAAAGGGAGGAGTTTGGGTTCCGTGAGAGAACCACAGGCAACATTGTGGGTTGGTGGAGAACTGGGAAGAGTGCAAAAGGGAGACAGAGGGCCTCTCCAGGCTCATGGGCTCTCCTTCCCTTCCCTCCTCACTCCAGGACTCTGTCCCCATCCTGATCAGAAGAGGTTTACCAGGATGCTTCGGGTGTGGAAGGTTAGAGTTATAAAGAAAAGCTGGATAGGTTGGGACTTAGGAGGTTGTGAGGCGACCCAATAGAAGTTTGTAAATAATGAAGGGTATAGATAGAGTTAATGGGAGGTGACCTTTTCCTAGGATGGGGGATTTCAAGACTAGGGAGCACATTTTTGACGTGAGAGGACAGAGACTTTAAAAAAGACATGATTAGATTACTTTACAGTGTGGAAACAGGCCCTTCGGCCCAACAAGTCCACACCGACCCGCCGAACAGTAACCCACCCAGACCCATTCCCCTACATTTACCCCTGCACCTAACACTATGGGCAATTTAGCATGGCCAATTCACCTGACCTGCACATTTTTGGACTGTGGGAGGAAACCGGAGCACCCGGAGGAAATCCACGCAGACACGGGGAGAATGTGCAAACTCCACACAGTCAGTCGTTTGAGGCGGGAATGGAACCTGGGTCTCTGGCGCTGTGAGGCAGCAGTGCTAACCACTGTGCCACCGTGCCGCCCAATGGGCAATTTATTTACAAAGAGTTCACATGTAAAATGAACTTACTGAGGAAGTGGTGGATTTAGGTACAGTTAGATTCTTTATAGTATGGAAACAGGCCATTCGGCCGAACAAGTCCACACTGATCCTCCAAAGAGTAACCCACCCAGACCCATTCCCCTACCCTATATTTACCCCTGACTAATACACCTATCACTATGGGCAATTTAACATGGCCAATTCACCTTAACCTGTACATCTTTGGACTGTGGGAGGAAACCAGAGCACCCGGAGGAAACCCATGCAGACACGGGGAGAATGTGCAAACTCCACACAGTCAGTCGAAGTGGGAATTGAACCCACACAGTTACAATGTTTAAAAGATATTTGGAGGGATGTAGGCCAGCAGCAGGCAGGTGAGACTAGTTTGGTTTGAGATTATGTTTGACATGGACTGGTTAGACCGAAGGGTCTGTTTCTGTGCTGTATGATTAAGACTCCCCACACTGCAGCCCAGTTCAAAATAACACATGCTTCCCTGCACACGCTCAGTAATGCACTTGTGCATGATATCACACATAAGTTTACGTTTCAACTTGAGTGCTTAGAACTATGCATTCCCTAATGAGTGCACACCCTTCCTGGATCCTCATGCTCTCTCCCTCACCCAGTACCCCCACCCGCCCCTCCCCCAAGGAACTCCGACTCTCCCCCACAGAGAGCTCATGCATTAGTGTCAGCAAATGCAGCCCTAATTTACTCATCATTGTCGATGTTAGCAAACAGTACCTTAATTTATAGATTGACAATTTAAATTGCCTATCGTTTGGCCATTGGCTAAGGGAAGCTCAGGGAGGTGGTGCCATAGTATCAATGCCACTGGGTTACTGGCTCTGGGGAGAAAGTGAGGTCGGCAGATGCTGGAGGTCAGAGACGAGAACATGGTGCTGGAAAAGCACAGCAGGTCAGGCAGCATCCCAGGAGCAGGAAAATTGATGTTTTGAGCATCAGCTCTTCATCAGGAATGTATGGGGGGGGGGCAAGGGGGCTGAGAGATAAATGGTGGGGCGCTGGGGGGAAGGTAGCTGGAATTACGATAGGTGGATGGAGGTGGGGGGTGATGGTGATAGGTCAGGGCGGAGAGTGGAGTGGATAGGTGGAAAGGAAGATGGACAGGTAGGACAGGTCAAGAGGGTGGTGCTGAGCTGGAAGGTTGGATCTGGGATAAGGCTAGGGGAGGGGAAATGAGCAAACTGATGAAATCGGCATTGATCCCGTGTGGTTGGAGGATCCCGAGGTGGAAGATGAGACGTTCTTCCTCCAGGGGTCGGGTGGTGAGGGAGCGGTGATAGAGGAGGCCCAGGACTTGCATGTCCTTGGCGGAGTGGGAAGGGGGAGTTAAAGTGTTCAGCCACAGGACGGTGGGGTTGTTTAGTGCATGTGTCCCGCTGAAATGTTCCGGAAGTTGGCGTCCTGTCTCTCTGATGAAGAGGAGACCATATTGGGAGCAACAGACACAGTAGATGATGTGTGGAAGTGCAGGAAAATCTCTGTCAGATGTGAAAAGATCCTTTGGGGCCTGGGACAGAGGTGAGGGGGGAGGTGTGGGTGCAGGTTTGCACTTCTTGTGGGAAGGTGCTGGGAGTGGAGGGCATGGACATAACAAGGGGGTTGTGGAGGGAATGGTCTCTGAGGAACACACATAGGGTTGGGGAGGTAAACAGATCTCTGGTGGTGGGGTCTGTTTGCAGATGGCGGAAATGGCGGTGGACGACGCATTGTATCCAGAAGTTGGTGGGGTGGAAGGGGAGGACCGGGGGATGGGGGGGGGGGGGTTCTGTCCCTGTTACATTGGGAGGGGTGGGTGTCGAGTGCAGAGGTGCGGGAAGTGGAGGAGATGCGCTGGAGGGCATCATCGACCACGTGGTAGGGGAAATTGTTATTGTTGAAGAATGAGGCAATCTGGGATGTTCTGGAGTGGAATTGATCCTCCTGGGAGCATATGCAGCAGAGGTGGAGGAATTGGGAATAAGGAATAGCATTTTTACAGGAGGTAGGGTAGGAAGAGGTGTAGTCCAGGTGCCCGTGAGAGTCAGTGGGTTTGAAGTAGATGTCTGGGTTGAGTCATTTGCCACAACTGGAGACAGAGAGGTCCAGGAAGCGGAGGGAGGTGTCCGAGATGATCCAGGTGAACTTAAGGTCAGGGTGCAAGGTGTCAGTGAAGTTGATGAACTGTTCAACCTTCTCGTGGGAGCATGAGGTGGTGCCATTACAGTCTTCGATGTAGCAGAGGAAGACGTGAGGGATGGTGCTGGTGTAGCTGCGGAAGATGGACTGTTCCACATACCCGACAAAGAGGCAGGCCCATGCAGGTGCCCATGGCTAACCCTCTGGTCTTGAGAAAGTGGGAAGATTTGAAGGAGAAATTGTTGAAGGTGAGGACCAGTTCAGCCAATCGAATGAATGTGTCAGTGGAAGGGTACTGGTTGGGTCAGCGGGAGAGGAAGAAACTGTTGGAGAAACTCAGCAGATCTGTCAGCATCTGTGGAGAGAGAAACAGAGTTAACATTTTGGGTCCGGTATGATTCTTCTTCAGAACTGAACAGGTTTGGAAAATGGTATGCTTTATACTTTTGATGGATTAGTTAGCTGTAAGAATAATAGAGTGGTTATGATAGGGGACTTTAACTTTCCACACACAGACCGAGACTGCCATACTGTGAAGGGTTTTGATGGAGAAAAATTTGTTAACTGTACACCAAGACAATTTTCTGATTCGGTATGTGGATGTACCTACGAGAGAAAGTGCAAAACATGACCTACTTTTGGGAAATAAGGCAGGGCAGGTGACTGAGGTGTCAGTGAGGGAGTGCTTTGGGGCCAGTGACCATTATCGTATTAGTTTTAAAATAGTGATGGAAAAGGATAGACTGGATCTAAAAGTTGAAGTTCTAAACTGGACAAAGGCCAATTTTGACGGTATTGGGCAAGAACATTCAAGTTGACTGGGGGAGGATGTTTGCAGGTAAAGGAACGGCTGGAAAATGGGAAGCTTTCAGAAATGAGATAACATCCTGTTAGGGTGAAAGGCAAGGCTAGTAGGTGCAGGGAATACTGGATGACAAGAGAAATTGAGGGTTTGATTAAGAAAAGGAAGGAAGCATGTGTCAGGTATAGACAGCAGAGGTCGAGTGAATCCTTAGAAGAGTATAAAGACAGTAGGAAAATACTTATAGAACATAGAACATTACAGCGCAGTACAGGCCCTTCAGCCCTCGATGTTGTGCTGACCTGTGGAACCAATCTGAAGCCCATCTAACCTGCAGTATTTCATTCTTGTCCATATGTTTATCTAATGGCCATTTAAATGCCCTTAAAGTTGGCGAGTCTACTACTGTTGCAGGCAGTGCATTCCACACCCTTACTACTCTCCGAGTAAAGAAACTACCTCTGACATCTGTCCTATATCTATCACCCCTTAATTTAAAGCTATGTCCCCTCATGCTAGCCATCACCATCCGAGGAAAAAGGCTCTCCCTGTCCACCCTATCTAACCCTCTGATTGTCTTATATGTCTCAGTTAAGTCACTTCTCAACCTCCTTCTCTCTAACAAAAACAGCCTCATGTCCCTCAGCCTTACCTTGTGAGACCTTCCCTCCATACCAGGCAACATCCTAGTAAATCTCCTTTAAGCCCTTTCCAAAGCTTCCACATGCTTCCTATAATGCGGTGACCAGAACGGTACGCAATACTCCAAGTGCGGCCGTACCAGAGTTTTTTCCGGTTGCAGCTGACCTCATGGTTCCGAAACTCAATCCCTCTGCCAATAAAAGCTAACACACTGTATGCCTTCTTAACAACCCTATCAACCTGGGTGGCAACGTTCAGGGATCTATGTACATGGACACCGAGATCTCTCTGCTCATCCACACTACCAAGAATCTTACCATTAGCCCAGTACTCTGCATTCCTATTACTCCTTCCAAAACAGGGAAGTGGGAAATCAGGAGGGCAAAAAGGGGACGTGTGATAGCTTTGGCAAATGGAGTTAAGGAGAATCCAAAGGGATTTTATAATTATGTTAAGGACAAAAGGGTAACTAGGGAGAGAATTGGGCCCCTCAAAGATCAGCAAGACTAACTATGTGTGGAACTGCAGGACATGGGGAGATACTAAATGAATATTTTGCATCAGTGCTTACTGAGGAGAATTTTATGGATGATATAGAACGTGGAGAAATAGGTAGCAACATCTTGAAAAATGTCCATATTACAGAGGAGGAAGTGCTGGATATCTGAAAACACAAAAATTGATAAATCCCTGGGACCTGATCAGGTGTACCCTAGAACTCTGTGGGAAGCTAGAGAAGTGAATGCTGGGTCTCTTGCTGAGATATTTGTATCATCGATAGTCACAGATGAGGTGCCGGAAGACTGGAGGTTGGCTAACATGGTGCCACTGTTTAAGCAGGGTGGTAAGGACAAGCCAGGGAACCTCAGGCCAGTGAGCCTGACGTCGGTGGTGGGTCAGTTGTTGGAGGGAATCCTGAGGGACAGGATGTACATGTATTTGGAAAGGCAAGGACTGATTAGGGATAGTCAACATGGCTTTGATTGTGGGAAATCACGTCTCACTGAACAGACTGAGTTTTTTGAAGAAGTAACAAAGAGGATTGATGAGTGCAGTGCAGTGGACGTGATCTATATGGACTTCAATAAGGCGTTCAACAAGGTTCCTCATGGTAGACTGGTTAGCAAGATTAGATCACATGGAATACAGGGAGAAGTAGCCATTTGGATACAGACTGACTCGAAGGTAGAAGACAGAGGGTGGTGGTGGTGGAAGGTTGGTTTTCAGACTGGAGGCCTGTGACCAGTGGTATGCCACAAAGATTGGTGCTGAGTCCACTACTTTTCAACATTTAGAACATAGAACATTTGGATGTGAACGTAGTAGGTATAGTTAGTAAGTTTGCAGATGCCACCAAAATTGGAGGTGGGGTAGACAGCGAAGAAGTTACCTCAGACTACAATGGGATCTTGATCAGATGGGCCAATGGGCTGAGGAGTAGCAGATGGAGTTTAATTTAGATAAATGTGAGGTGCTGCATTTTGGAAAGGCAAATCAGGGCAGGACTTATACACTAGGAGAAAGTGAGGCCTGCAGATGCTGGAGATCAGAGTTGAGAGTATGGTGCTGGAAAAGCACAGCAGGACAGGCAGCATCTGAGGTGGAGGAGAATTGACATTTTGGGCATAAGCCCTTCATCAAGAAGCCTTATACACTTATAAGTCAGGAGAACATATACGTTAATGGTAAGGTCCTGGGGAGTGTTGCTGAACAGAGAGAACTTGGAATGCAGGTTTATTGTTCCTTGAAAGTGTAGTTGCAGGTCGATAGGATAGTGAAGAAGGCGTTTGGTATGCTTTCATTTATTGGTCAGAGTATTGAGTATAAGAGTTGGGAGGTCATGTTGCGGCTGTATAGGGCAGTGGTTTGGCCATTTTTGGAATACTGTCTACAATTCGGGTCACCCTCCTATCGGAAGGATGTTATGGAACTTGAAAGGGTTCAGAAAAAGATTTACAACGGTGTTTCCAGGGTTGGAGGATTTGAGCTATAGGGACAGGTTGAACAGGCTGGGGCTGTTTTCCCTGGAGCGTCAGAGGCTGAGGGGTGACCTTATAGAGGTTTATAAAATCTTGAGGGGCGTGGATAGGGTAAATGGACAAGGTTTTTCTCCAGTGCGGGGGAAGTGCAAAACAAGACAGCATAGGTTTAGGGTGAGAGGGGAAAGATTTAAAAGGGGCCTGAGGTGCAGCTTTTTTTCTTACAGAGGGTGGTGCATGTGTGGAAAGAGCTGCTAAAGGAAGTGGTGGAGGCTGGTACAATTACAACATTTAAAAGACATCTGGATGGGTATATGAATCGGCAGGGTTTAGAGGGATATGGGCCAGGTGCTGGCAAATGGGACTGGATTAATTTAGGATATCTGGTCGGCATGGATGAATTGGACTGAAGGGTCTGTGTCTCTGCTGTAAAGCTCTCTGATTCTGAATAGAGCAGACGCAAGGCAGATAGACTGTGATGAGGTGCCGAAAGCAAATGGGTTGCTAATCATGGGTATAAATTAAGTTGTGGATGAGTGAAAGTGGGTCCTATATGGAGAGCAAAGGAAACATTGCACAAACAAGACAAGGGAGGTTCATCTGTAAAAACGGAGGACAAACATCATGTTTTCATCCTGACACGTCTGCCCTGGAGCTACTGCAATGGGCCAACAAATAATGTATTTCTAAGTGCTTTGCTATTTCATCCTTTATAATAGACTCTAACATTTTCCCAATATCAGATATTATGCTAACTGGCCGATAGTCACCTCTTTTTTTGTGTCCCTGTTTAGATAAATGTGTTACAATGGCAGTTTTCCAATCCTCTGAGACTTTTCCCCAGTCTAAGGATTGTCTGAGTGGCAGGAAGCAGAAGGTGATTGAAATAACTGCACAGAGCCAGGTATTCTGTCACCAAGTCACCCTTCATTTATATGTGCACAGCCAGCTCAGAGCCAGTCCCCAGAATGAGGAGGCTTTCTGAATTTCCTGTTTATATCTGTCAGCCAGGGCTCCCAATTGGCCCAAGTTAACATCCCCAGTCAAGGATCTCATTGTCAGTAAGATCCACCTGGCCCTCATTCCAATTGCTGCAGTGATGGGTGAGAGGCATTTTCTAACTGGAAGTCTGTGTCCACCGGGGTTCCGCAAGGGTCAGCATTGGGGTCCTTGCTGTTTATGGTTTATATAAATGATTTAAAGACTTCAATATAGGTGGCTTTCTTAGTAAGCTCACACACAACATAAAAATTAGGGTAGTAAAGAGAGAAGATTAGCCTTAGGTTATAGGATACAGACTGGTCAGATAGGCTGATCAGTGCCAATGGAAATCAATTTGGATTAGTGTGAGATGATGCACTTGGGCAGGCCCAACAAGGCAAGGGAATACATGATGGACAGTAGGACCCTGGGAAGCACCGAGGATCAGAAGGACCTTGATGTGTATGTACACCCGTCCCTTAAGGTATCAGGGCAGGTGGATAAAGTAGTTGAGAAAACATATGGGATACTGGCCTTTATTTATGCGACACAAGTTTAAGAGCAGGAGGTGATGCTGGAGCTGTATAATATGTTGGTCAGGCCACAGCTAGAGTATTGTGTGCAGTTCTGTAATCCACATTAAAAGAGGGATGGGATAGCCCTGAGGAGGATGCAGAGGAGATTCACCAGAATGTTGCCTGGGCTGGAGAGTTTCAGGGATCAAAAGAGAGTGGACAGACTGGTGTTGTTTCCCTTGTAGCAGAGGAGACTATGGGGGGGCATGACTGATATTTAAAAAATAATGAGTTCACAGGGATAAAGGGAGCAAAGGGTTGATGTGGGAGTAGGGTACTGAGCTGGATAATCAGCTACGATCACACTGAAGGGCTGAATGGCCTTTCCTGTTTCTAGTTTCTATGTTTCTATATTTAGCCCCATTAGTTTTCCTAATACTTTTTCTCTGGTAACAATTATGGTATATATTTCCTCTCTGTTTACCCCTCAATTATTTAGCAATTCTGGGATGCTTATTAGTGTTTTCTTCTGTGAAGACTAACATTTGCTGTTTATTGAAACATGTCCTAGTTCCCCATTATTATTTCCTCAGCCTTGTTCTCCAAGGGTCTTTCTCATTCCTTTTAGATCTTTAAAGAAGCTCTTGCCTGCATTGGCCAACCACCCAAATGGCATGAAAGACCAATGGGTAGATGTTGAAATGCCATCTAGCAGGTCAATTAATCTTTTATTGATCCTTACAGGAATTTTTTTCAGAGCCCTCTGTTTAAAGAACTGTGTGCTGTTATATTCATCACCATTGTTATGAAGTTGAAGGCATGTACAGTACCTTTAAGAGAGAGTGACTGCTGTTCTGAACTGAGAGATTACAAGCTCCTGTGTGTATGACCAGATGGCAGTCCCAGAGTGTACTGAAAAATTGAAAATATATAACATTTGGCTATGAAAAGGATACCTGCATTTTGGTTGCTGTTTTAACAACAATTCAAATTTAACCAATTCACTTAAATTGTGCCCCAGGATACTAAAACCCAATCGAGTTTGAATTTATTATTTTGCCAACATCGAACCAATGAGACAATTCGATGTTGGGGGGGGGGGGTGGTATAAAATGCCACATTTTCAAAATTGGTCAGAGAGCAACTGCCATTGAGAGAAAAACTCATGTAGAGCTAACATCTTGCTCTCAAAGAAATTAGAAACCCACTCTATCAAAGGGACCTTTTCATGTGAAACATACTTGCAGTATAATGAAAGAAGACAACCCAGGGAGATCCTTATCCAGAAGAGCGAAGACACAGAGGATGACAGCAGCTGTGGGGTTTTGAAATTAAGTGAATGTAATTTTAGTAAGTGTCTAATTGGAACAGCAATTGTTTAGAGTTGGAGGTAGGTAGTAAGCAGTTAAGAGAAAGGGGAGCTTAGAGTTGTGAATAGTTGTTGTTTAATGTTCACTTTTAGAGTTAAGAAATAAATTGATGTTATTTTCTTTAAATAGTGAAATTTGGGAGTTCTCTGTCACTCATACTTTAATAAATTACGAGGCAAGGTGAGCTTTTCTGGGTGTTTGATTTAATTAACAGAGGGGTTCACTGACGTGTTGTGACACCATCATGCTCACACAGTGTCAAACTTCTCTTGAAACAGCTCCTTGGCAAATTCCCCTCAGTTATCAGTCAGGAATTTCATTAATGCCTCAAGTCTAATTTCCTACTCATTTTTCTCCAGAATTGTGGAAAATCACTCTTTTATCCTTATTAAATATGATTGTAGAAAGGCTGAATTTAATCACTCAATCTATACAATGAAAATATTTTTATCCTTACCCCTTTATATTCATGGTGAGGACGCTGTTAAAGTCCTTTGCCAACGAAAGACTTAAATTAGCATGATGACATAGTTTATTCAGATTTCACAATTCTCACTAATCCCTTCTATTATTTCTTATATTTTACATCATCCACATATCGACCTTTTAACAGCAGTCTTAAAATTGGACACGTTGAGGAAACATGAAACAATTGGCTTTTCTTCTGTTGATCCCGATCACCTGAATCTATGAAAACTTGTCTGAGATTCTGACAAGGAACATCCGTCTACATCCCCATCCTTCACTTTAAAAGACATTCACTTTCATTGCTCAAGAAGACCAGCAGAGTACACTGTCTGGATTGTTAAAACCTACTAGAGTTCTTTGTTAGAACTCTTCCTGAAATACTAACTGCTCTTTTCAGAGCGAGACTTCACATTTACAGTTACACAATGTTAAGAACCATCTGGTTTCATTAGCTACAACGGTTTTCTGGTTGGAGGGTAAAGTGACATTCTGATTGAAAACCATGAACTCTGACATTTTCAGCACACTCCCCCATTTGGGTGAATGTCATACCGTGCCCCTCCCCAAACAACTCCTTCCTTACTCAGCCTCCTGCTGATCTGCCCACTCCCCCAGATCTGTCCACCTGGGTTCCCACCTCCTCCTCCTTTTTATTTCAAAAATACAAAAATATATATCCACATAAAAAGGACACTAAAGCCGTTTGGTCCTGAACAGTAGCATATGAAGAAAATAAGTAAATATTGGAGTTTGACTCTATCCAATTATCACACCAAAGGCATTGCTTCCTTGTGCAAGATTACATTTATATATAAGTGTGGCACTGGGAGATTCTGACAACTGAACAGACCCCCATTTAATTTCAGCAGGAAGACGTCAGACAGTGGTCCTGTTAACATCCCCCCCCGGGACGTACCACATGAGCTGCCGATTTGCTGCACCACCTCCCGGTGTGCCGTGGTGTGCTGTTGCAGAATCTCAGGTAACCTGCCGGCAATGACACTGAGCTCCAGCCGATTCTTCATCCGATCCAGAAACCCTTCCCTCGGGGGGTGCAGAATGAATTCCTCCAGAATGACAGCAGCTGTGGAGGGTCAGACAGGGGTTAGATCCATGTTGTGGGACTGGGGTGGGGGGTGGAGTGGAGGAGTCATACCTCCACTGGGAAACAGGGTCACATTCATATCTATGACCCCACCTTCTCCCTGTATCCCTTAATCCCATATTTGTCCATTTCACTTCCTTCCCACATTCCTGAATCAAATAGAAGAAAATCTGAATTTAGGAATTCAGTTTAAAGAATAAGTGAACAGTTTCAACACAACTGGCTGTGTACAATAGAGTGTCATTATTACTATTCATAGTCTTTGATTCTTTATTCAGTAAAATTCAGCTGATTTTAATGGTGGACATTGTGACTTTATTCTGTTAGTAAATCCACTGGTTTCATAGTTCCTAATAAAAAATTAAACCTATTACTGGTTTCAACTGAAAACGCAACATCACTTTCTGCTCATTTTCCTCATTTTGGGAAAAGTGAATATGAGGTTCAATCTCTGGATTAAGATATTGGAAAGTCTGAAATAAGCAGCACATTTGGGCCTGTGACTATTAGACAATAACAATCCAAGTTCCCCATTAATTTGGAAAAGCAGACATCTACAGTAAGTCCAAAGATGTGCAGGTTAGGTGAGTTGGCCACGCTAAATTACCCATAGTGTTAGGTACATTAGTCAGGGGTAAATGTAGGGGAATTGGTCTGGGTGGGTTGCGCTTCGGACAGTCGGTGTGGACTTGTTGGGCTGAAGGGCCTGTTTCCACTCTGTAGGGAATCTAATCTAATCTACATCAGTGTGGAGCTCCTGAAACTTGATGGCACCTGCCTTGATGCAAGAAACGTGACTGAAGAAGATAGGGCGAGCCCAGGACTGACACCTACCTGCGATGCTGCATTGTACTGCCAGATTGTCATCCTGTGTGACTCGGACTACCTCCTCCACGTACTGGGGGAGTTTGGGGTCTCCAGCGTACAGAGCAACTATTGGTGCAACCTTCGCCACACCATCCATCTGTCAAATACAGGAACACAGGAAGCATTGTTCTATATAACGGCTGGTCATCTACTTCAACACCATTTCCCATACTATCCCATAAAACCGTCTGATATAGGAGCAGGTGTAGGCCATTCAGCCCATCAGGTCTGCTCTACCATTCAATGAGATCACGGTTGACATGATAATCCTCAAGGATTAGAGTGGTGTTGGAAAAGCACAGCAGCTCAGGCAGCATCCAAGGAGCAGGAAAATCGACGTTTCAGGCAGGAGCCTTTCATCAGAAAGCAGGGAGATAATCCTCAACTCCACTTTTGTGTCTTTTTCTCATAACTCTTGATTCCCTACCGGTCTATCTCGACCTTGAATATACTTAATGACACAGCCCCGTCAGGCCACTGCAGTACATAGTTCCAC